>NC_142867.1:233048333-233211250 GCF_051225735.1 Oryctolagus cuniculus | reverse complement strand
CTCCCCCTGCCCACGCGCCCAGGGAATCAAACAGACGGCTGCACCCAGTGTAAACCCATTTCCCGGTGTGGTGGTGACGGAAGACAGAGAGGATGGTGGTCAGACGGGGCCGGAGGAGGGCTCAGCCTACAAACGCTGCAACCCACAAGGTCCCTTTGCCTCCCGCCACCAGCTCTCTGCAAGGTCTGCACCCCACCCCGCACCCAACACACGCGGTGGGGCCAGGGAGGGGGCGACGGGCCGAGCTCGCAGCGTGATCCATGAATCACCCACCCGCCGCGCTCTGCCAGGCGGCTCCGCGCAGCCCCAGCCACGCTGCGCCCCGGCGCCCCCTCCCGGGACCACCGCCCACGCCCTCGCACGCCCCCTGCCCTTGCCGATGGCACCGAGCGGAGGGGGTCGCGGGTGGGCTGGGGAGCCCTCCCGGCCCGGGGGCGGCCCCCCTGCGCGTGCTGACAGGCGGCACCCGCCCAGGGCCCGGCCGGGGTGCGGGTGCAGAACAATAGGGCCAGGTGTGGGGCGGGGGCGCGGCTGCGGGTCAGGGACGCAGGCGGGGCAGGCAGTGCCGGAGGGAAGGTGGCGGCGTGCAGGCGGCGGCGGGGCGAGGCCCCCGAGCGACGGCGGGGGAGGGGTGCGGGGCAGGGGTCGCGGCGCGCGCACTCACAGTAGGTTTTCCTGGTCAGCTCCTCCACAACTTCAGGCTTCAACTTGCTGTTGGATTTCCCCATCCTCGGCGGCCGCGGCCCCCGCCCCCCGGGCCGAACCCGGCCGGGGCGCCCAGCGGGAGCGGCCGGACCCGCGCGGGCCGGGGCGGGGCGCGCGGAGGCCGGCGGGCCGGGCCGGGCCGAGCCGAGCCGAGCCGGGCCGGGCCGGGCCGGAGCCGCGCCTTTGTCTGCGCCGCGCCCGCGCGGCCCGGGGCCCGGGGCGCGGGGCTCGGGCGGCTGCGCGGCTGCCTGGCGGCGCCGGGGCTCCCGGAGCGCGGGCCCGGGCGGTCCGGGCGCCGCGGCGCGGAGCTGCGCTGGGCCGGGCGCCGCCGCCGCTGTGGCCGCGGTCGTCCCTGGTTACTGGGCTCCGCGGCACATGCTCGCTGCCGCGCTCGCCCGCGCCGCCGCCCCTGCGCTCCCCGCCTCCCGCCTCCCGCCCGCACCGGCGCGCCAGGGGTGGGCCCGGAGCCGCCACTCAGCGCCCGGCGCCACCTCCCGCCCCGCACCCGCCCGCCCCGGGCCTCCGCGCGCCCCGAGCCAGGCCGCGCGGGGGTGGCCGCGCCCCGGCCGGGAGAGGATGCGGCGTGAAGGAGGCCGGGTGCCTCCCTGCCCGGCGCCGTTCATTCATTCGACACGGATTTGTGGGGCTCGGAGGGCGGGCGGGCACTGCCCTGCCGGGTGTCGCCTGGGGCCTGGGGGAAGGTGACCTCCAAGCCCAGGGTGGGAAGGGACTCGGAGGGAGGGCCTTCGCGGGCCCAGGCTCCAGCGCCGGTACTGGCGAGCTCCCGGGCCTGGGAGGAGGGCAGGGCCGAGGGCAGGCCCGGGGACCTTTACCCCGGGAGCCGGGCCTGGCCCGCAGGGGCTGGCCGGCCGGCTGGCTTTCTCTGCCTCCTTGGGGGCAGGCAGGAGTGACAACGAGGTGCCTGGCCAGTGCTCCACCTGCGCGGGCAGAGTCAAGGGGTCTGGGCCGCGGGTGGAGGAGGTCTGGGAAGCCCTCCCGGCTCCCAACGTGGTTAGGACCCCTGTGGGATGCCGGCATCCCCCATCCGGGCTCTCCAGTGCGGCTTCCTGCTAATGCACACTCTGGGAGGCACAGGTGACAGCTCAGGTACTTGGGTCCGTGCCACCCACGGAGGAGACCCGGATGTGGCGTTCCCAGCCGTTCTGGGCACTTGGAGAGTGAACCAGACAATCTCTGCCTCTGCCTTTCAAATTAACAGGAACACATTTCTTTAAAATGTTTGATATTTCGGGGCCCAGCGTTGTGGCAGAGCAGATAAAGCCGCCGCCTGCAGCACCGGCATCCCATTTGGGCATTGGCCTGGGTCCCAGCTGCTCCACTTCCCATCCAGCGCCCTGCTCATGGCCTGGGAAAGCGGCGGAAGACTTGGGCCCCTGCAGCCGTGTGGAGACCCAGAGGAAGCTCCTGGCTCATGGCTTTGGCTTGACCCAGCTCTGGCCGTTGCAGCCATCTGGGGAGCGAGCCAGTGGATAGATTTCTCTCTCTGTTTCTCTCTCTCTAACTCTTATTTATTTATAAATAAATCTTTAAAATTTTCAAATAAGGCTGGCGCTGCAGCTCACTAGGCTAATCCTCCGCCTGCGGCACTGGCACCCCAGGTTCTAGTCCCGGTCGGGGTGCTGGTCCTGTCCTGGTTGCTCCTCTTCCAGTCCAGCTTTCTGCTCTGGCCCGGGAAGGCAGTGGAGGATGGCCCAGGTCCTTGGGCCCTGCACCCGCATGGGAGACCAGGAGGAAGCACCTGGCTCCTGGCTTTGGATCGGCGCAGCGTGTTGGCCGTGGCGGCCATTTGGGGAGTGAACCAACGGAAGGAAGACCTTTCTCTCTGTCTCTCTCACTAACTCTCCCTGTCCAAATAAAAAAATCAAATAAGTAAAATGCCAACACATGATGCAGCCTCCCTGCTCTCCTTCCCAGCTTCTGTGGTTTTTTGTTTGTTTGTTTTTTTGTTTTTCCTCTCTCTCCTTAACATCAGTCACAAAGGGAACCCGGGTTTTGCTGACCGTGGTTTTGCCTCATCCTCCGGCAGAGACAAGGCCACCCTCAGACTCCCGTGAATGGGCAGGCAGGAAGGGCAGCCATCCTGGGCCCCTGGTGGCGCAAGAGCACCCGGGACAACCAGACAGCGCTCTCTGGGGCAGCGGGGATGACGGGTGGCTGGGGTCTCCTTTCCTGCCTGCTTCTGCAATGTTCAGATCTTGGGGGGGGGGCCCTGACAGCTCTGAGCAACCCCAACCAGGGTTGAGTGCCTGTCAGTCCCCCAGACATGCCCCCAGCGTCTCCCTCGAGGCCCCAGCCCAAGCCTCAGAAGCCGTCTCATGGGGACCCTGGACTGTTGGCCCCAGGAAGCTCATCCGCAAGAGGCGGTGGGCAGGGCGTGGACCGCAAAGGCTGCGACTGGACCCAGAGCTGGAGGGACCTGGTTTGGACGTGGGGGCAGGACGTCCCAGCCACGGGGACCAATTCAGAGTGGGCACCAGTGAGGGGTCCAGGGAGAGGGCTCAGAGTTAGCCCCGGGCCTGGCCGTGCAGCCTGTGGGGACAGAGCCAGCCGCAGCTGGCTCACTGCCTGTGTGCCAGGGGCTGCGGTGGGCACTGGGGGCACCACTGGGACCGAGGCGGGAGCTCGCGGATCTGCCCCAACCTGATGACAACACCGTGGGAGAAACCCCGGCACAGAGCGGAGAGGCCGGGGGTGGGCACACGGGAAAACATTTGCCTGGGAGCGTGGAGGCTCCCAGCTGCTTCCTTTGGGAAAATTTGCTGAGCACCTACTATGTGCCAGGCCCCTGGCAAGGCAGGCAAGGCCCTGCCGTCCCGGAGTGTGTAATCTATTGCCGGGAGACGGGTATAAACGAGGAACAACACGCATCAGTAAAAATATCTCAGAAGAGGCCGGCACTGTGGCATAGCGGGTAGAGCCACTCACTGCCTGCAGTGCCGGTTTCCCATACGGGCGCCGGTTCAAGTCCCGGCTGCTCCACTTTCAGTCCAGCTGCTTGCTGATGACCTGGGAAAGCAGTGGAAGATGGCCCAAGTGCTTGGATCTCTGCACCCAGGTGGGAGACCTGGATAAAGCTCCAGGCTCCTGGCTTGGGCCTGACCCAGCCCCGGCTGTTGTGGCCATCTAGGGAGTGTGTCACCCCGCCCTTGAAATAATAACTAAATAAATCTTGAAAAAAGATTGTTCATGGAGAACGTGGGGGGTGGGGGGCGGGGGCGCCCAATTAGGCCAGGGGCGGGGGGCGAGGCGGGGGAGGGGGTGAGGTCAAATTGTGCAGCTGGGCCCTCGTGGAGCGGTGGTGGCCGGAGCAGAACCGGCTGACCAGAAAGGACTGCGCTGTCAGCCAGGAGGTGGCGGCGGCCAGGCCGAGGGGTGTGGCAGGCACGGCTGTACCTGGAAGGCGCTGCAGGAGTGTGGGACACAGGGGCCCGGGGTCCATGGCCAACCCCAAGCCTCTGGCTGAGTGCCTGGAAGACCCCGCCTTCTACTTGCTAGAAAGGAGAGTGGGCGGGTTTGGAGGCTGGGTCGCCTGGCGGAGTGGAAGCCACCGCCTGAGACCCGCGAGAGCACAGGGGAGCTGCTCAGCCAGGGGTGAGCAGAGGCAGGAAGACCCCCGGTGTGTGTGTGTGTGCACGCGTGCATGTGTGTGTGCGTGTGTGCGCATGTGTGTGCATGTATGTGTGTGCACATGTGTGTGTGTGCGTGCATGTGTGTGTGTGTGTGTGTGCGTCCGTCCTGGAAGTCCCAGGAAGAACGCGACCCAGGAGGGAGGGTAATTTACAGGAGCTGGTCGGGCACGAGTGTCGTGGGCCCTCTTCGTGTGGGGACAGGGGCCGGCCTCGGCCACAGCCTCCATCCTGACCTCTGGCTGGGCGCTCGCTCATTCACTCTCCAAGGCCTGGTCATTCTCGGAGCCCGGAGGTTCCGCTTCTTTCTGCCATAGGATTTGAATAGGATTCGATGTTCCCAGAAGAAAAGCGCAGCCCACCTCCGAGCTGGGGTGCCAGGCCCGAGCGTCCTCTGGCTGCTAGAGGTGGGAGGACCTGAATGAGCCCAGGAATGTGAGTGGCGATGGATCGGATGAGGGCGGGGCAATGAGAGAGGGAAAGGCTTGGGGGTGGTTCCATGGGGGGAAGGGGTCAAAGGTTAGGGGGTTGGGGCAGCTCTCTGGGGGCTGCCCGGGGCACCCAAGGAGATGGGGCCAGGTTGACCGAGGAGGGAGCTGTCTGACAGCTGCCTGTGTGTGGCTGCCAAGTTCTGTGCGTGAAGGAGGGAACAAACCAGCGTGTGCAGAGGGGCCCACGGGCACGCGTGGTGGGGCAGGCGTTGCACACAGGGCTCACGCCCACCTGGAGGCCAGGGTTGTGGGGTGCAGCCGCTGCTTGCAGCGCCGGCATCCCATGCGGAAGTGCTGGCGGACTCCTGGCTGCTCTGCTCCCGACCCAGCTCCCGGCTAATGCACTGGGAGGCAGCAGAGGTGGCCCGAGCACTCGGGTTCCTGCCACCCACCGGGGAGACCCGGACGCAGCCCCTGGCTCTGGGCTTTGGCCCGGCCCATCCTCGAACGCTACAGCCATTTGAGGCTGAAGGCCACTCTGTCTCTCTCTCTCTCTCTCTCTCTCTCTCTCTGCCTTTTGAATGGATAAATCTTATTTAAAAAAAACTTAAAAGATACCACTTGTTGGGATACCCGTATCCCACATGAGAGTCTCTGGGTTCAAATCCCGGTTCCATATCCAACCCAGCCTTTTTGTTTTGTTTTGTTTTACTTTTAAGAGTTTGTTTATTATTTGAAAGAGTTACAAAGAGAGAGAGCAGAGAGACAGAGAGAGATCTCCCATCCACTGATTCACTCCTCAAATGGCCACAATGGCCAGGCCAAAGCCAGGAGCCAGGAGCTTCTTCTGGGTCTCCCATGTGGGTGCAGGGGCCCAAGGACCTGGGCCATCTTCTACTGCTTTTCCAGGCCACAGCAGAGAGCTGGATCAGAAGAGGAGCAGCTGGGACTAGAACCGGTGCCCATATGGGATGCCGGCCGGCATCACAGGAGGAGCTTTACCCGCTGCGGCACGGCGCTGGTCCCCAACCCCACTTCTTCCTAATGGGCACCCTGGGAGACAGCAGTGACGGCTCAGGTGCTTGGGCCCCTGCCACCCACGTGGGAGACCCGGACGGAGTTCCAGGCTCCTGGTTCCGCCTGGCCCAGCCCTGGCTGCCGTGGACAGTAGGGGAGGAAACCAGTGGATGGAAGCTCTGTCTCTCTGCTCATCAAATACATTTTTTTTGACAGGTAGAGTTAGACAGTGAGAGAGAGAGAGAGGCAGAGAGAAAGGTCTTCCTTCCGTTGGTTCACCCCCCAAATGGCCGCTACGGCCGGCGCTGCGCCGATCCGAAGCCAGGAGCCAGGTGCTTCCTCCTGGTCTCCCACGCAGGTGCAGGGCCCAAGGACCTGGGCCATCCTCCACTGCATTCCCAGGCCAGAGCAGAGAGCCGGACTGGAAGAGGAGCAACTGGGACAGAACCGGTGCCCCGACGGGGACCAGAACCCGGGGTGCTGGCGCTGCAGGTGGATTAGCCTAGTGAGCCGCGACGCTGGCCATTCAATACATTTTTAAAAATTTCAAGCTCTACTTAGGATTGTAATAATCACGTACACTGATATGAGCTATGTGGGATGTGGTCTGTGGCTGCAAGATGCCACACTGGACAGGGGCCAGTGCAAGGCCAGTTTATTTCCTTCTCTTGGTTGCATTTATTATTTTTTAAATTTTATTTGTTTGAGAGGCAGAGTTACACATAGAGGGAGAAACAGAGAGAAAATCTTCTATCCACTGGTTCACTCCCCAGATGGCCACAATGGCCGCAGCTGGACCGGTCTGAAGCCAGGAGCCAGGAGTTTCTTCCAGGTCTCCCACACAGGTGCGCGAGCCCAAGCACTCGGGCCATCTTCCGCTGCTTTCCCAGGCACATTAGCAGGGAGCTGGATGGGAGGAGGAGCAGCCGGGACTGGAACTGGCGCCCCTTCGGGGCACGGGCGACGCAGGCGCAGGCTTTGCCCACCACCACAGCGCGGGCCCCGCGTCTGTCTGCGTCTTTATCGTGACAACGCACATAGCACGGCCTTCATCCTGTGCAAGCTGTATCTAATCAGATGAGCTTTGTTCGGGGGGACGCGGATGAACACGTGGCCGTGTGTGTGCGGCGCAGTCCTTGGAGCCCCGGATCCGGCGGGGGGCGGGGGGACTGCGTGCTGCGCTGCCGCCCCGCACCGGAGTCCAGAGCTCCTCCGCGAGGCACGCAGTCTGCCTTCCACAATTAGCTGCGCTGCTTCCGAAGCAGAAACATGTTGTCGTCTGCAGAGAGCTGCGGGGAGCGGCTGCCAAGACTCCCCGGCCCCGCGTTCCCAGCCCCCACTCCCGGCGTGGGGAATCTGAGTGCGGCGGGTGCGGCCTGGGGGTCGTGTCCGCCCCCTCTCGTTGCAGGAGCGCGATCCAGGAGCTTGCTCAGCGTCCCCCACCCCGCCCCCAGAAAGCTCGAGGGTGACGGGCTGTGAGCGGGTGGTGGGGGTCAGCAAGCCCAGGTTCAGTGACCCCCAAGCTAGCTGCACCCTGGGCTCTGGCCACCTCCCCGCCCTCTGTCTATGCATCAGCGCCCTACAGGGGCCGGGGGCGGTGAGGGGCTATGGGACAACCCCTCAACTCCTTGGTCCCCACACGTGTCCCCTCACAGCCCCCAACCCAACCCCCTAAGGAACCATTCTTCCCACAGCAAACCCGAGGGCTGCAGCCAGAAGTCCTGGGACCCCCTGGGCCACACCTGTTCCCTAACGGATCCTCGAGGCTGACCCCTTGTCTCTCAAACTGGTCTAATCCAGCCGCCCCAGAATCTTTGCTGCCCCTTCCCACACCACCACAGCCCAGCCCCTCACAGCGAGGGGGGGGCTCTGCACGGTTCCCCCGCAGCCACCTGCTGTCCCCTTGTCTCCTGGTGGCTCTGACAAGCCACCATCTCAGCCCCTAGGCCTTTGCAGATGCCCCTCCCACGCTGTGGCAAACACGTGGGCCTGGCCTCTGGTGGCCAGAAATGTGGGGCTCCAGCTGACACCGTGGGGGGTCCTCACACACACACACACACACACACACACATATGCCAGGTTCCGAAGGCTTGAATGAAAGGGAAAGAATGGAAAAAAGCCACACCATGCATATACTTTTAAATTTTAATTCCACAGGATAAGTGGACGTGTTTTGGGTAAGGGGAGTTAAGTAATTAAATAGACGGTTTAGACGAATTTCGGGTGTGGGAATTTGGCATAACATCCAGGTTGCTGCTGGGATGCCTGCGTCCCAGTACAGAGGGCCTGGGTTCAAATCCTGGCTCTGCTTCCGACTCCAGCCTCCTGCTAATTCGTGCCCTGGGAGGCAGCAGACGGCGGCTCGGGGACTCGGGTCCCTGCCTCCCACATGGGAGACCCAGGTGGCCCTCCTGGCTCCCGGCTTCATCCTGGCGCAGCAGCTGTGCCATTTCGGGGGAGCCCCTGGATGGAAGAGCTCCCTTGCTCTCTCCCTCCACGCCCCCTGTGCCACTCTGCTGTTCAAATAAATAAATTGATCCAGCTCCCTGCTAATGCACCCAGAAAGCAGCTGAGGACGGCCCAAGTCCTTGAGCCCCTGCACCCACGTGGGAGACCCAGAAGAAGCTCCTGGTTCCTGGCTTCAGCCTGGCCCAGCCCTGGCTATTGTGGCCATTTGGGGAATGAACCAGAGGATGGAAGATCTCTCTCTGTCTCTCCTTCTCTCTCAGTAACTGTGTCTTTTAAATAAATAAAACAAGTCCTTTAAAAAAATAAAAATGAGGGGCTGGCACTGTGGCGTAGTATGCTAAGCCTCTGCCTGTGGCAACAGCATCCCACATGGGCGCCGATTCCAGTCCCGGCTGCTCCTCTTCTGATCCAGCTCTTTGCTGTGGCCTGGGAAAGCAGTGGAAGGTGGTCCAAGTCCTTGGGCCCCTGCACTCACGTGGGAGGCCCAGAAGAAGCTCCTGGCTCCTGGCTTCAGATTGGCCCAGCTCCAACTATTGCAGCCATCTGGGGAGTGAACCAGCAGATGGAAGACCTCTCTCTCTCTCTCTCTCTCTCTCTCTCTCTCTCTCTCTGCCTTTCAAATCAATCAATCAATATTTTAAAAAATGCACAATGTCAAAAACCTCCAGGGACCGGCGCTGTGGCACAGTGGGCTAAGCCACTGCCTGCAGCACCAACATCCCATATGGGCGCCGGTTCGTGTCTCGGCGGCTCCACTTCTGATCCATTTCGGCACAGGGCAGCCACTGACCACTGATGACACACAGCTGTCAGTCTGAACTGTGCTATCACTCTAATTATCCCTGGCTAAGGAAAAATGACTCATTTTGATTGCACTTCCCCAGGAAGGACGGCACACCTGCAGTCTGAGTGTGGGCCCGGCGCCAGGCACACAGCCCCCGAGTCTCGGGACAACGGCCCCGGGGGCACCTGCCACCTGGCAGGGCTGTTGGCTAGGCTTCCGGTGCCTTCCGCATCTGAGCCGCGCGGATCTGTGAATGAGAAACAGGTGCGCAGCCCATCTGGTCTGTGGACAAACAGCTCCCGCGCGTGTTCTCCCAGGCATCTGCAAGTGAGAGGGGACCCCACAGCACCCTCTCTCCCAGAGCCTCTGACATAGGTACAGCACAGCCGTCGGCAGCTGGAACGTTCCACCTGAGTCTGCCCGCCTGTGGAGCCCGGGGAAGGCATGCCCCCTGAACTTGACCTTCCAACAAGTGTGGAGCCCCAAGTGAGGGGCACAGCTGGCTGGGGTCCCAGCGTGGGCCGGCAGCCAGTGGAGGTGGAGGTTGGAGGAGGGCGCACATCCCACTCTCTGGGGTTTGAGGGCCCTGGGGGAGGTCAGCGGGCCCTGGCTTGCAGGGTGATCCGGCTTGAACAGGATTTGCCCCCACCCAAGCCGACGATGCCGCCCCTGGCCAGTGGTTCGGGGTGGGGACTCAGGGTGCCTGGGAGGTAGGCCTGCCCCGGTCTCCCTCTCTGCTTCCCGCTCGCCGGGCGTTCCTCCCTCTGCACGCCTCTCAGACACCAAAGCAGCCTTGGACTGTGAACCTCCCGACCCGTGAGCCCTGGAGCACCCCGCTTCCGGCCTCCACGGCTGCCCCCAGGTCTCTAAGTAACACCAAGCTGAGAGAGCAGGGGCAAGCAGCCTCTGTGCCAGGGAGGGGAAAGGGGCTTTGCAGGAAGGGCAGGAGGGGCGGCAGGAGCATCCGAGGGTGAGGACAGCAGCTGCGGGCAGCTGGGTCCCCTCCCCCGATGGCTGCAGAACAGGGGCTGGGAGACAGCTGAAGCCTGGGCAAGGAGGGGGCAGGACCCAGGGATCCCGGGACTGGGAGTGAGGGGCGGGGCCCCGGGTTCCGGCCACGCCTCCCTCTCTGCAGCTTGGCTCCTGGTTCAGTCACCGGGGAGACTAACAGGCCGTGCCAGTTCACAAGGCCACCGTGGATGGGTGGGCGGCTGCCTGGGTGGTGGTGGGCGTGTCCCACAGAGAAAGCTGGGTGCGTTTTCTGGAAGAACGGGGAATAGAGACTGGTCCGTGGGAGAGCTGGCGGCAACATCCAGGGCCCCCCTCTGTCTCAGGGGCAGTTTCTGGCTGCAGGAGCTTCCCCGGGGCCTCGTGTCCCTGCCTGGCCCACCTGCCCACCTGCACGCCAGGTGAGTCCCAAAGCCCCAGGCCAGGAGAGATCTGATTGGCCCATGTGAGCCGGGAAACGGGGTGCTTGGAAAACACCCTGGATCCCTGGACCACGGAACCCAGGAGCCCTCAAAGCTGGGAGCCACGTGGGGGAGACACCGTGCTCCAATGTGCTCATCCCCAGGGAAAGGAGACCCAAGGATGGCTTCTCCATGTTCCGTGGCTCCAGAGCTGCCGAGTGCAGGAGCCCAGGCGTGGAGCCCGCAGCGCCTGGCCTGCCCCAGCTCGTCGGCCCGATGCCTGCTGATAACACCCGCTGCCTCCCAGGCCAGGCCCAGCCCTGCGCAGATCCGAGGCAGAGGGCCTGGGAGAGCCCCCAGGCAGGCTCCAGGTCCCCCCTCCCCCAGCATGAGGCAGCTCTGAGCCCAGCAGGGGCCCCCTGGCGGCAGCTGGACAGCACTGCTCAGTGGGTGCAGCTGACTCTTCATGCCCCTCTGCCTTGGCCTTGACATTGTGTCTGTCTCCTTGAGGCCACACATGGAACCCCATGATGCCCAGGCCATGTGTCCCCAAATGGCTATAGTGGCCGGGGCTGGGCCAGGCCACTCCATCCGGGTCTCCCATGTGGGTGCAGGGACCCGAGCACTCGGGCCCCCTTCCACTGCTTTCCCAGGTGCATTAGCGGGGAGCTGGCTCAGAAGCAGAGCAGCCGGGACTCGAACCAGAGCTCATCTGGGAGGCAGGCAGTGCAGGTGGCAGCTTCGCCCGCCGGGCCGCAGCACTGGCCCCTGACATGGCTCTCGGGCAACAGCTCTGGCCCCAAACAGCCCCACAGCTCACGTGCTAGAACCAATCCCCCGCACGGCAAGCTGAGAGCGGGCCCTCACCAGAGGTCTGTGCTCACGGACGGAGCCCTTTCAGGAGCAGGCTGGCTTCTGTTGGGGGGGGGGGGCTCGTGCTGTGGCGCAGCCACAAGGGACCCTCTGCATCCCACTTCAGAGTCCCTGGGTCCGAGGCCGGGCTCCGCTTCCCATCCTGGGAGGCAGCCGGTGATGGCTCAAGTACCTGGGTCCCTGCCTTCCACGGGGAAGACCCGGATGGAGCCCCTGCCTTCCAGCTGGCCCAGCCCCGGCTGTTGCGGGCATTTGGGGAGTGAACGCACTGACATTTCTCGCCTTTCAAACCAAAGCCTCTTGGCCGGCCCACACTCGCGCTGCTCTGGGGCCACAGGGAGGCCCTCAGCCGATGCCTTCTCTGCACCTTGGCTGCGGCCTGCACTCCCTGGCTTAGGAAACCCGGCACTGCTTACAAACCTCCCGGCCTGTGTGTCCTGTGAGGACAGCCGGAGCGGCCCCACCCTCCTCCGAGCTGCGGCGTGGACGGGGCTCCTGGCACGCCCGGCTGCAGGAGTAAACACGGCCTTGTTAGTAACTGTCCACACCCGCCCGGCGCTGCAGCCTCTGGACGCCTGGCAGGGCCCAGGGAGACTCAGCACGCGGGGCTGGACCAGGACCGCCAATCACCGGACGAGGAGGCCGGAGCTGAGCCACACCAGCAGGCAGCAGGCAGGGCCCAGGAGCCAAGCGGGAGCTCCGCAGGGGGTCCCAGGCGCAGTCCCGGAAGGTTTGCTGCTTCCGGCGTGGCCCCGAAACTCAGCTGGCACCGCTGGGCTGCTGGTGCAGGGCTCCGTGCTGGCTGCGGTTGGCTCTGCTGCCCTCTCTGAACTTGACTTAGAGTAGGCAGGAGGCCGAGCTACCGCAGGGCCAATCCAGCCCGTCACGCTGGCTCCAGGCTCCCACAGCCCTGTGGGGCACACCGGCCACCCGTGACGACCCAGAGGGCACCTGGTAAGCGTCCCCCTGCCCCTTCCTTTGCTTGCTATGTCCCCATCGCGGCCGCCTTCAGGCAAGGCTTGACCCAGGACTCAGGCTGACTCGGTGCTGCGGCAGCGGCTGGGACTTCCGGCTCAGGGTTCCCATCTTGCTGAAAGTGACCCACTTCTCCCCCAGCTCCTGCCCGCCCCCGCTGCCGAGACTCCGGGGCTGGCTCTCACTGGCCCAGATTGGCACGGATGAGGCCACTTGTCTATTCTTGAACCAGTCAGTGCAAGGGGTGGGGGGACAAGGGACACATCAGTCGCCTTCAACCAGCTGGGGGTCAGGGCCCACCCAGACCCCCAGAGCCCCAAGGCCCCATCTTCAACAGGGAAAGGGGCTGAAGGCCAGAGGCACAGACAACAGATGTCCCGATGTCACTCCCACCACCGGCCGCTCACCTGCTGTTCCCTGGCCTGAATACCTGCCCCATCAAGCTCGCACCCCACCCCACACTCTGTGTGGGGCCGCCTCCATGAAGCCCTCCTGGACCACGCCCAGCCAGCTCTCAGCTCCGGCCCCTGTGTGTCTCGTCCTTTGTGAGGGCTTCATTGAGAGCCACCTCGCAGGGCGCACGGTTCACCCACTGACCGTGTGCAGCCCAGAGGTCCACCTCACAGCACTTCAGAACACTGTCCTCACTCCCTTAGCATTCGGCCCTCACTAGCCCGCTCCTCCAGCCCTGGTGACCCCCGACCTACTTCCTGTCTCTAGGGACCTGCCTGTGCGGGACATGGAGCTCGGACGTGGTGTGAGCCGCTTCCCTCCCGAGCACGCGGCCGCGAGCGTGCAGGGTGCTGACCCTGCTCCCGGGGAAGCCGGCCCTCATTTGCTTTACCCATTTCTCAGCTGCAGGGCGGCTGGGCGGCTCCCGCTGCGGGGCGATCATGAATGGTGCTGCAGACGGATTCGTGTGGACCCACGTTTGTGTCCCCAGCTCTCTGGGCTGCTCACCTAGGAGGGGGCTCCGCGCACCACCCGGGGCCCCACACTGCCTCTCTTCCCCCCACCAGCAGGGTAGGGAAGGTTCCGATTCCTTGCCGGCCTCCTCACATCTCTTCGAGATTCCAGCCGAAAGGGACCCGAGCAGGTGTGGGCGCGCTACTGCGCACATGGGTCACAGGGGGCAGAGGTGCAGATGACCGATGTCCACCGGCCGGAGAACGGGTGCAGGAAACGAGCAGACACATGGTGGCACAGGGGCAGGAGCTGCCTGGGGTGCCTGGATGCCGTCACGGGGCACCCGGGGTCGGGTCCTGGCGGCTTCCTGTTAATGCACCTTCCTGGGAGGCAGCAGGTGGCAGCCCTGGTACTTGGGTCCCTGCCACCCACGTGGGAGTCCTGGATTGAGTTTCCGCCTCTTCTGGCTTCAGCTATGCCCAGCCCCAGCCGCTGCGGCCATTTAGGGCGTGAACCAGCACATGGGTGGTACTGACTGCCTTTCAAATAAGGTTTTAAAAGATTTTTGAGGCCAGCGCCGCAGCTCACTAGGCTAATCCTCCGCCTTGCGGCGCCGGCACACCGGGTTCTAGTCCCGGTCGGGGCGCTGGATTCTGTCCCGGTTGCCCCTCTTCCAGGCCAGCTCTCTGCTGTGGCCCAGGAGTGCAGTGGAAGATGGCCCAAGTGCTTGGGCCCTGCACCCACATGGGAGACCAGGAGAAGTACCTGGCTCCTGGCTTTGGGTCAGCGCGGTGCGCCGGCCGCAGTGGCCATTGGAGGGTGAACCAACGGCAAAGGAAGACCTTTCTCTCTGTCTCTCTCTCTCACTGTCCACTCTGCCTGTCCAAAAAAAAAAAAAAAAAAAGATTTTTGAAAGGAATGAAATTCTGACACATTACAACATAGATGAACTCTGAAACCATGCTAACTGAAATACCCAGTTAGAACTGTTACATGGTTTTTATTTTAAGAGGTATTTGAGAGGGAGGGCGGGCGAGAGACTGTGTCCTTATCTACTGGTTCACCCCCCAAATGCCTACAGCAGCCAGAGTGGAGCTGGGCCCAGCGCCACTGCCAGCTGTTGGGAATGAATCTCCGTGCCTCCCAGGAAGTGGCAGCCGTGGGCTGGAGCCGGGAACCAACCCCGGGTGCTCGGCTGTGGGATGTGGGCGTCGCAGCAGGCGCCGTCTGCACACCGGCCCCAAGTCTGCCCGAGCAGCTGGGGTTTCCACAGGTCCTGCGCCGCCACTTTGGGGAACACTGTAACAATGCTGTGCCCCATGAACAGTGTGTCTGCCCATCTGTTTATTTTTAATGTTTTACAGTTTTCAGGGTGTTGAGTTTTGTACTTCGGTTAAGATTATTCCTATTTAAATGTATTTATTTGAAAGGCAGAGTTACAGAGAGAAAGGGAGAGAGAGAGACAGACGTCTTTTATCTGCTGGTTCCTTCCTGAACTGGATGGGAAGTGGAGCAGCTTACCCACTGCGCCACAGCACTGGCCCCAACGGCGGCCTCTGTGTGCTGATGTCACTCCTCCGTCTGTCTGCCGGCGCCTCTGAAATGTCACTCGGCTAACACACGGCGAACAGGGTGGGAGGAGGAGGACTTGAACAACAGGACAACGGCGGGGTGGGGACAGGGGATCATCAAGGACAAGGCCAGGTTTTTCGCCTGGGTGCTGTGCATCAGGACTGTGGTGGGGTGGGGCACTTCCTGTCCAGGAGTGTGGTTCTGGTGTGCCCAGGACAGGCGGGCAGTGTGGTGCAGTGGCGTCTGGTACCAGTGCCCGGGATGGAGTCCCACCTCCGCCTCCCATCCAGCGCCCTGTTAACGCACCTGGGAGGAGCAGGTGACGGCCCGAGTGCTCAGATCCCTGCCACCCATGTGGGAGACGCAGATGAGTTCCTGGCTCTGGCCTGGCACAGCCCCAGCTGTTGTGGGCATTTGGGGAGTGAACCAGCAGATAAAGATCCCTGTGTCTGGGGCTGCCCCTGTGGCACAGCGGATAAAGCTGCCTACGGCATCCTATGTGGGCCCCAGTTGCTCCACTTCCCATCCAGCTCCCTGCTAATGTGCCTGGGAAAGATGGTCCAAGACCTTGGGCCCTTGTACCCACACGGGAGACGCGGATGAAGCTTCTGGCTCCTGGTTTCCGTCTGGCCCAGGCCTAGGCCACAGCCCTGGACCCTTGGGGCCACCTGGGGAGTGAACGAGTAGCTGAAGATCTCTAACTTCTGCCTTTCAAATAAGTAAAACTACTTCTGCCACTCCACCTTTGAAATGAGTAAGCACGCAGGAACTACAGCAGTGCTGGGCGTCCGGGCAGGGCATGGAGGGGACACCCAGGACCAGGCAGTGCCACAGCATGGCATGCGGGACAGGGACAACCCCAGGGGGCGGCACCCGGTCGTCAGAGCGAGGAGGGTGGTGGGGACCGCGTCCTGCTGTGTCTCAGCTGGGGGCCATCCCAGCGGGGTCCAGGGTTCCTTTCACAACCAGAAAAACTTGACTGACGCTCCCTGCCGATGAGGAGCCGAGTGAGGTGGGAAAGGGGCGCCCAGTGCGGGCTCTGGGACAGGGGCTCCGGCAATGCTGGGGGGGAGGAGGGGACGCCGCAGCCTGGCTGCCACCTCCAGTGTGGCCCCTGTCCTCATCTCTGGGTGACCGGTGGCAGGTGGACTGGAGCCACCTCCAGGGCTGTGAAGCGGCTGCCAAGGCCACAGGTGCAGTTCCTCACGTGCATGAAGTCAGCACTCCTTGCAAACCGGGCCGGAGCGGTTAGGACCCAGCTGCTAAGTGGGTCACAGTGGCCCCAGACATCCGGTCCCCAAACTGCTGAGCAAGCTGCCCTTCCTGCAGTGGGGGTGCACCAGCCATGGTCGAGGGGCTGGGTCCAGAGGTGGGGGGAGTCAGCACTCACTCTCCTTACCGTGGCCCACTGGGCGGTCCGAGGGAGTGAGGTCTCAATCTGCTGAGGTGACAGGAGGAGTGGGCCCCCGGGCAGCGGTGACAGTTAAGGAGCCCCCCCCCCAGGGGGGTCTAGAAGGGCTCATCAGGGTCCTGGGCTTCCAGCAGGCCCCGTGAGGTGCTGGGACCCAAGGACTTGGGCATCCTCCACTGCTTTCCCAGGCCATGGCAGAGAGCTGGATTGAAGTGGAGCAGCCAGGAGTCGAACCGGCACCCATACAGAATGCTGGCACTGCAGGCAGAGGCTCTACCCGCTAGGCCACAGTGCTGGACCCTCTCCCTCTCTTTTTCTCTCATTTTATTTTCAAAGGCAGAGAGAACCTTCCATCTGCTAGCTTACTCCCTAAACGTCTGCAACAGTAGGGGCCGGAGTCGGGAGCAGGCAGCTCCATCTGGGTCTCCCTTGTGGGTGGCAGAACTCGAGCCCGTGACCCATCACTGCTGCCTCCCAGGGCACGTGACGGCGGAGGCCGGGATGGCGGGCACAGAGGGACTCGACACCTGGCGCTCGGAGATGGGATGCAGGTGTCCTAAGTGGCTTTTTTTTTTTTTTTAATATTTATTTGGAAGGAGACAGAGATGGATGTTCCATCTTCACTCATCAAATGGCTACAACAGCCAGGCCTGGGCCAGGCCAGAAACCAGGAGATATTCCAGCTTGGTCTTTTTTTAAGAATCACTTTATTTTTTGAAAGAGTTACAGAGAGAGGTAGAGCCAGAGAGAGAGGTCTTCCATCCGCTGGTTCACTCCCCAAATGACCACAACGGCCAGAGCTGAGCTGATATGAAGCCAGGAGCCAGGAGCTTCTTCTGGGTCTTCCACGCAGGTAGGTACAGGGGCCCAAGGACTTGGGCCATCTTCTACTGCTTTCCCAGGCCACAGCAGAGAGCTGGATCGGAAGAGGAGCAGCCAGGACTCAGACCGGTGCCACACGGGATGCTGGCGTTGCAGGCTAGGGCTTTAACCCACTGCGCCACAGCACCAGCCCCTGGCCTGGTCTTTCACATGGGTGCAGGAACCCAAGTACTTGGCCAGCATCTGCTGCTTCCAAGGCACATTAGCAGGGAGCTGGATCAAAAGCGGAGCAGCTGGGACTCCAATACAGGATGCTGGCATCAAGAGGCAGCTTAACCCGCTCGCCCAAACGGCCCCATGAAGGCCACCTCCAGTCTGTGCCACGCGCCTGCTCCAGGCCTGGGCTTTCCTGCATCGAGCCCTCGGCAGAGCCCACAGCTGCATTTCCCACCAGGGGAGCTCAGCTGGCTGCCGTGAGGAAGGAAGCAGAGCCCAGGACAGCGGCGGTCCTGTTCGGGCCCTGCAGCTCTGGGCAAGGTGGGCGCCTGCCCCAGCACTCAGGTAGGGACAGCGAGGTCTGGGGCGGCCCCGGCAGCATCACGGGCAGCGGCGGCGATGCAGACGTGGGCCCCACAGGAGCCCTCTGAGGTCTCGCACTAGGCCTCCAGGGGACTGGGGCCGGCACAGGCGGAGCGCCATCGGCTCGGCCGCCTACCCCCCAGCTGCACCTTCCTGCCCCGACTCAGGTCCTGAGGCCCCAGGGGTGTCACAGCACACACGGTCAGAGGCGGGCTCACCCTGACCCTCGCGGAGGCCGGAGGCTGCTGCTGACATCACAGACAACCACGGGGTACTTCCCGGCGTCCACTGCGCGGGGCTGGGCCAAGGCCTGGACTTAACCCCTGCCCCGCACAGGTGGGAGGAGCCGGCCTGGGCTGTCAGTGCAGCTTGACGCTGCTTAGCGGGTGGGGGCCGCGGCAGGGCCTTCTGGGCCCCGCAGTTCTGAAGGCAGAGTTCCGGCGGGAGACCCATGGAAGCCAGGGGCCGCTCAGCTCAGTGGAGTCCAGGGGGAAGTCCCAGCTGTGCTTGGGGCGGTTCTGAGGGAATGGGCAGGAGGGGACTGCAGGGCGGTGGGAACTTCCCACCCCTGCAGTGGAGGCCCCGGGGCACTCAGCCCCACTGTATGTAAAACAGGCTAACCCCTCCAGGGAAAACGAGGGGCTGAATGGCCTCGAGGGGGCACAGCCATCTGGTAATCCCGCCAGGAGCAGCGTGTGAGCCCGTCCCAGCCCCCACGCCTCTGCCAGGGGCAGCAGCAGCGCCCGGGCCGCCTGACTGGGAAAGCCCACGCGAGCCCCAGCGTGGACACCTGTGACTCGCAGCTGACGCGAAGCCGTCGGCTTCTAATAGCCTCTGCCACGGATCTGCTAAGACACCTGGAGCTCCCTAGTTGGTGTCGCCATTGTCAGGGAGAGAAGTGGGAGGCAGTTAACTAATTTAATGAACGAGACCCACAAAGAAACAGAGGAGAGGGAGGTGCGGAGGGCGCTGCACACACACGCTTCCGTCACAGAGCCTTTATTGTACACATGAGCAGTACCTGACCCGACCCCGCCGTCACGTTTACATAAATACTCTGCCGCGATCGTTACTGTTAGAAGGTTACCGAAGCCCCCTGCACCCCAGTTTAACCTGAAAAGCAAATGCCACTTGTAGTCCTGCAAGCCCCCGCTCAAACCCAACTTCTGGATTCCAGGCGTCTGCGTGCCCCTGGGGTCACGTGCACAGGCAGACGCATCGGGTGGCGCCCAGAGGCTGCGGAGGCCAGCGCTCCCCGGTCTTGCAACCTCACAGCACCTTCCGCACTACGGAGGCTGACCTCTGGCCCCACTGCCAGCTCTGGCTGCGCCACATCGCATCGCTGAGAGCTGACGGCCACAGGGGCCACCGGGTACTTCCGCTCCACTCTGACCTCCACTGACTTCATTCTAACTCCCCCTTCCGATGGCCAGCTGCAAACCGCCCGCCAAGAATCCCCTGATCCGGCTGACCACGGCCCACCGCGCCCCTCAGTGTTTTGGGGTACGCGTCCATGCCCCAGCGGAAAGGCAGCGTTCTTCCAGCACAGCCCCCGTGGACAGGCACAGCGGCTTCCCCAGGAGAGCGGGCCCGCGTGCAGGTCGAGCAGCACCGGCGTGGCCCAAGGTGCGCGTCTCACAGACCGCCTGCCCGCAACACCCAGGGAAGCGCGTGAGCGGCCCTTCCGCGACAACTGGGTGTTCCCACATCGATGCCTTCTTGATCAACCAGGAGGCACGGGTGTAGCAGACATCAACGCACTGAGTCCTGCAAGGAAAAATGAGCGGCAGCCCGGGCTCCAGTACACAGCGCGCTGGGAGGGCGGGGGCTGGGCCAGCAACCTCAGGCCTCGCCCTAGGGGCCTCCTGGACAAAGGCCGGGGCGGGGCGTGAGGCCGGTGGGCTCCTGCACTCCCCTCTGGCAGCGGACTTGCCTGAAGACCCAACAAGCCACGCTCTGAGTAAGGTGACCCCCCTGTGAGCCTCCCCACATGGCTGTGGCCCCACAGCAAGCCTGGCGGGAGGGAGGGGAGGGGAGGTGTGGGGCCAGGGACAGTGGAGACTCCACCCCAAGTGGCACGTCCGGGGGGCAGCCTGGCTGTATGTGACGTGGTCTCTTAAAGGAACCTGGACTGAGACCAGGGCCTCTCACAGGGGAGCAAGGCCCCAGCCCGCCCCGCCTCAGGAGCCAGAGGCGCCAGCCCACCAGTTCCAGCCGGCACCCTGTGCGCATCACTGCTAACCTTGGAAGCACGGAGGGACCGCGAGACAGACAGCCCCAGTCCTTGCCGCCGTCAGGAGCCGGGATCAGGGGATCAGTGATGGCTCCTATTGTCCAGAAAACGGTTTTCTAGCAAAATGCATGCAACTTGTTAACCTCGCGGCTGGTGGCACCTGCAGTCCACGCAGCTCTCCACGGAGCGCGGACACTCTGGGGCAGCTCTCCACGGAGCGCGGACGCTCTGGGGCAGCTCCCTCCACGGAGCGCGGACGCTCTGGGGCAGCTCCCTCCACGGAGCGCGGACGCTCTGGGCAGGCAGGCAGGCAGGCAGGCAGGGAGCACAAAGCACAGCGGTTCTGCCACGTGCAGCCCAGCTCTCCTGCCCCGAAACACCGCAAGGGCTCCAGCATCCAAACACGGGGTGACGCCAAGCCCCAGAGGACTCTGGGCATCAGGCAGCAGGGAGGCCGCTTGTGAGCTGAGGGAGCGACCGGCAGCGGCCCCAGCAGAGCCGAAGGCTGGGTCACAGCTTAGGCCACGGACGAGCGCCACATTCAGACGGGGCGGGAAGCTGACAACGCTGCTTGGAAGCCTGGAGCTGCGGCCGGCTTTGCCACCTTGGGCTGAGGTTCTGAGTTCCGGTATCACCACGCTGGCTTGGACCCTTCCTCTAGCCCCGGCACAGGATGGGCAGCCAGGCTCCGTGCCGGACGCTGTGGCCAGTGCGCCCTCTCTCACCCGTGCAGCCCTGTGCTGAGCCCTGCGGGCTGCCACCTGCAGCCACCGGCCACTGGGAGCGAGCAGGGCGCCAGTATGGGAGGTGCGCCCGGCGCTCAGGCTGGGCTCCGTGCTCTTCTCTCACTCACTCCCCTGCCTGCACCCCAGTCTGGGAAATGGGGACCCCTCCTGGCAGGGAGGGGTCATCACACCTCTTGCTCTTGCCAAGGACCTGGGAGCCCAGGAGGGCCTGGGGGGTCACAACCTGAGACCCCACTCTTGCAGCACTGGTGTCGCTGATGCACAGGAATGGAGTGCGGCCCCACCTGTCACACAGCTCCGAGACTGTACAACATGAAAGCGAACACTTGGGGTACACCTGCCTTCTCCCCAAGACGGGACAATCCACACCCCCAGAGGCCCAGGGAGGTGCCTGTTCTTTGGGAGTCAGCAGGGGTGGGCGGGGCAGAGCTTGGAGGGGGAGCGAAGTGTGCACAGTGACCCCACTTCCTCGGGACACTTAGGGAGTGACCCCAGCACAGAGGTGGCTGAGAAATGACCTGGGGCACTGTCACCCTCAGCCCCCATGGCTTCTCACAGACCCCAACTGGAGATGAGAAAGCAACCCCAGGACGCTGCTGTCACCCGGAGGCGCAGCTCCCCGGTGAGCCCGGCAGGGGTGCCCTGGACTTGCTGGAAGCCCCCAGCCCTGAGCACCAGCGCTCCTGCCGGCACCATGTTCTGGTCACAGGGCCTCTGAGTGTGTCCCATCTGCGACTCAAAATACTGCCCACCCCACCCCAAGTGTGGTGAGAGCTGCAGTTCCCTCACCACTCAGACGCCCGCACGCACTCACCTCCCCCTGCGCCTTCCCTGCAGCACGGGCCCCAGCCCGGCAGCACCTCTCTGGGGAACGCTCACTGTACTTAAGCCCCGGCAGAAACACCACCTCCCTGGCCCCTCGTTGACCCGTAAGGAAAGTCCTTCCCTTCTTAAAGAACAGACAGCTCTGAGAGGGAGGGGGCGGGGCGGGTGCCGCGTGGCAGCCAGGACCCAGGCTCTGGGAGCTTCCATATCCTTCCGTGCACCTGGCAACACAGACCCCACAGTGCCGTCAGACGCCCGGCCTCCGGAGCTGTCAGAATCCGGAACAAGGGTCTGGGGTCGCAGGGCCAGGAGCCGCGGGCAGGGCTGCACTCACTGAGCCGACTCTGCTTTTCCACGGTACCTGTCGGCCCCTCCGTGCGCTGTGCCGTGGAGACAGCCCGCCCGTGCCTCCTGCCCAGCCACCACCGCGCCCTGGGTGCAACACACACGGGGCACAGCCGCGCCCCTCAGTGCTCCCAGTTAAAAAGAAAAAAAAAAAAGAAATCTAAAAACAGACTCTCTTCCTTTTATCCTCCTCTGTCCCTCCCCCCACCGAACGCTCCCACCTGAGGAGTCCTAGCTGCCTGCCACCAGCCGCAGACCCAGCTGAAAGCGAGAGGCCGGAGGCGGCGCAGCCCGCGCTGGGGCTGTCGGGAAGCTCCTGCTGGCCAGCAGGACCGTCAGTGTGTGAACAGTCTGCCGGGCGCCGTCCCCGGCGGGCGCCGGCCCCGGTGGGAGGTCACGCCGTGCCCGCCCAGCCGCCCGGGGGCTCCACGGAGCCGTTGGTTGCCTTCTTGACCTTCTTCACGTTCTCCGTCACCCCAGACGCCGTCACTCTGAGGAGGGAAACACAGCAGTCAGGGAACCGCCTCGTCTCAGACGCCCTGCAGGCTGGGGGCCCTGGCCAGCTCACTCGACCTCTCTGTGCTAAGCATAAACACATCCCGCTTTCCAGAACGGTCGCAGGAAACCGGTCTCCAGAGCACCCACGACAGCCGACCTCACCGACCGCCATTCACCTCCTGCCTGCCCCCAGGACTTTAATTTATTCTTTAATTACTGATTTATTTGAGAAGCAGTTAGAGAAGGAGAGGACTTCCATCCACTGGTTCATTCCCCACATGGCCACAATGGCTCAAGCTGGCCGATCCAAAGCCAGGAGCCAGGGGCTTCTTCTGGGTCTCCCATGTGGGTGCAGGGCGCTGCAGGCGGGGTGTAAGCCGTCAGCCCCTGCAGGGTGTTAATGCGCATCATGCCGGGCAAGCCATCTGCGCGGGTCTAGCAGCCGGCCACCATGGGTCATTTCAGAGTCGTGGGATGGAACCAGGGCCCGTTGAGGAAGAGCCAGGCTGCTTTCCGCCAGCCCAGGTCCCAGTGTCGGTCAGATGCAGCCGCAGCACCAGGCTGTGGGCTCCCAGGGCAGGGCCTTCTGTCTGGGGCAGGCACAGTGTTCACAGCAGGCCTGTGGCTCTGCCCGTGGCACTGCCCGGTGGCGTGAGGCCTCTCCCTCTGAACGCGAGGCCCTGGGAGGACCTCTGGCCTCACGGAAGGGCAGCCGGCAGCCTTCCAGGCGCTCTGGATCCACGAAGGAACAAAGTGGCTCCACGAGCAGCAGAGGGAACCAAGTGGCAAAGGCCCCGGGGCCATCGTCCCACACTTGGCACCACCAGGAATCCCTGGTCAGTAACAGCGATCACACCTGTCGGCCCCAGGACCCAGCCGCCACCCAACAACGGCAACACGGGACCCCTGAGACGCCTCCGGAGTGCAGAGCTTTAGGGGGAAGATGGCTTCCCCCCCTTCCTTCCTGTTGCAACCAAACCCCCGAGCCGCCCAGAGGTGCAGCTGTTCCCAGAATCGAGGCATGGCCGAGCCGTGGCCTCTGGGAAACGTGGCTCTCGGTGGTGAGAGCGGCAGCGGTCCTCAGACCAAGGGCGTGGCTCCCTGACTCTGGCCGGCAGGCTCCTCTCACATCTCAGGCCTGAGGGAGACCGTGCGGCTCCCAACTCGACCTCCCAAGGGCAGCACGGCAGCCCCACGCTGCTCCAATTGCAGCAGATCAGAAAGGAACAGAAGCCTGAGCCTTCTAGAAACCGCCCCAGAGCAAGGCAAGTGTCCAGGGTTACAGCACCACGTGCAAAGGGCAGAGGGGGTGGGCTCACGCTGGCACGGCCACCGTGGCCCTGACAGGAGGCTGGGGCGCGTGTCTACATTTCCTTCCGGATGGCCGGCCAACTGGGAAACTCCGGGTACCATCCACGGACCGTGCGCAAGGTCCCTGGTGGAACGGAGGAGCAGACCCCGCCCTGGGTTAGTCCTGACCTGCGTCTGTGGCTTTTCACCCAACGGGACATGCTCAGACGCTGCCGCCTCCCCTCCGCCGCCCACAGAGGCCATCAGCAGGACCTGCCTTGGGCTCACCGTCCCAGTGACAGGGCTGAGCACAAAGAGCTGTCCCCGGCTGCCTAACCTGCCTGCCAGCCCCAAGACCCAGCGAGGCTGCAGCCGAACTGCAAGGTCAAGGCTGAGGCCCTGGGGGCAGCAGAGGGGAGGGCGAGCAGCCTGAGGCCGACAGCGCAGAGGCGCTCTGTCGCCATTCTTTTCTGGAAAAGGAGGGCCCTTTCCCAGCGCAGTGACTCAGAAAAGCCCACCCGGATGACGCAGGGGTCAGGGGTCAGGGGTCGCCGGCAGGCCCACAGGCAGCTCTGAGGACCACGCCCCGGCCCAAGCCCACCCGGATGACGCAGGGGTCAGGGGTCAGGGGTCGCCGGCAGGCCCACAGGCAGCTCTGAGGACCACGCCCCGGCCCGGGGTCAGGTGGGGCTGCTGGAAGCAGGGCTCGATGATGGTCAGCAGGACGGCAGGTCCCATCTTCCTGGCTAGACCCAGCAGCGGCCAGCAGACCAGACCGGGAGTCAAACCAATCGCGAGAGCCTGAGGCTGGAGCGCCCGCACCCGCACCCGCGTCATCTGTTACAAATAGAGCAGCCACCTCTGGAGCAACTGGTCCACCGCTCACCGCGTCGCTTTCAGTTAGAAAAGGGACGGGGCCGAGGAGAGGGAGGGAAAGAAGGCTTCTTACACAGACTCCATCTCCAGGTCGTCTTCCTCCTGAGACAGCTGCAGGTAGGGGTTGTCTGAAGCCGGGCGGAATTTGTACCCCGTAAGTACAAAGAACACCAGCGTGGCCATTTCATCCAGGAGCTGCAGATTTTAAAACCCACCACACATAAAGGGGTTAGCAACACTCTTCTTCAGAAAGCAGTGGAACTAACCAAACTGACACAGCCCCTCCACGGCCCGCCACAGCTGCAGGTGGTCTGCAGGTTTACTGCGGCCCCCACCAAAGCACCCTTGCCTGGGACACCAGTGGCGAGCTGGTGCTCGGAGGAGCCCCTCACACCCATGGCGCCCACAGCCGGGACCCTTGGAGGAGCCCCTCACACCTACGGTGCCCACAGCCGGGACCCTTGGAGGAGCCCCTCTCACCCACAGTGTCCACAGCCGGGACCCTTGGAGGAGCCCCTCACCCACGGCGCCCACAGCCGGGACCCTTGGAGGAGCCCCTCTCACCCACGGCGCCCACAGCCGGGACCCTTGGAAGAGCCCCTCGCCCACGGCGCCCACAGCCGGGACCCTCGGAGGAGCCCCTCACCCACGGTGCCCACAGCCGGGACCCTTGGAGGAGCCCCTCACCCACGGTGCCCACAGCGGGGACCCTCAGAAGAGCCCCTCACCCACGGCGCCCACAGCCGGGACCCTTGGAAGAGCCCCTCTCACCCATGGCACGCACAGCCACATGTGAGCTCAAGGAAGTCTCCAAAGCATGTGGCACAGACCGTGGCGTCTAACGAGCTCTGCACCTCCTGAAATATCTCATTACTGAAACAATGCTAAGGGGCGAGCGAGGGAAGGTGCGTCCTGAACGCCTCTGGCCCGTGGCTGCAGGAGAGCACCTCGGGCACACAGGGCCAACCTGACTGCCTGAGGCTCTTCTCTTCAAAGACTTTCAAGTGAAAACTAAATCAATAATGCAGTTTCTTCCAGATTTCTCAAGTGGTCCAGCAGCTGTCCTGGACAGACCAGGCCACCCCCAGAGACGTCCGTAAGCACCTGAAGTTACCCCCAAGCCCTGATGCCCTGGCTCTGGGCCTGGCAGCGGCCTACCTGGTAGAGCCACTTCCACTGGAAGGGAACAGCAAGTTTAAGGAGAAACGCGATGATCCTGGTGAAGTATATGTAACACACGATCTAAATGAGCAGGAAAGAAATGAGGAAAAAAAAATCAGAGAAATTAAGGCATCACTTTCTTCCCACAACTTGCTTTCACAAGTTAATCCACTCACAGTCCTAACTAAGGAATGCCGCGGGGAGAGCCGCTCGTCTGCTGCCCACACTGCAGGGGTCTCGTCCCTCGCTCCAGGCGACCACGACCCTGCTCGGCCACGCTGGGCAGAGGACAGGACAAGGCAGGGCCACCCTGAACTCCTCCCCAGCTGTCCGCAAACAACCCCGGGACCTCAGTAACACTTCCCAGCAGCAGACTGCAGCAACAGCAAAACAAAGCCACGCAGGCAAACAACGACTTCTGGTCTCTCCACGTGGATGCTGGAACACGGGAGACGGACGCTCAGAAGAGGCCCGGCGCTACTCTGACAAGCAAGGACGTCTGTGCCCGTCCTCCTCGTGACGGGCCTGCCGGGCCGGCTCCCCGAGCACGGCCTGATCGTGGGCTCCAGCCCAGGGCAGCCGGGCTCGCAGGTCAGGCCATGTCCGCTGGGGACTGCTCACCACCCTCTCCACATGCAGCGAGAGGTGTGTGCCGACAACTGTGCCTGCTCCAGTGGGTGACACAATCCACGGGAAAGGCAGTACGTCCAACCCCAGCAGGGCCTCTGCCTTGCTCTGTCCCACCGCAGTCTCTCGGGTTTGCCCAAGCAAAGGAACCATCTCAAGTGACAGTCAACACGGAAACCGCAGGTGGGAGACCTGGGACTGTTCTCTCAGGACCCAGGAAGCAAACTCAAGACCCACACCTTCCATATGCCAAGAATCTACAACCCTGAGAGTCTCAAGCAAGTCCCATGCGCGGTGCTATCTTAGAGCCTGCTCAGGCCCCCAGAGTCCTGGGTTCAGGCTTTATACAGACTGTCTCAATTGCCTGTTCTGAAGTAGGACCATCAGCAGGAACCTAGTTTCCTGCAGAGAACCCAGACAGATGCAGACACGCTGGTAAATGTGAGTGCTGGGGTGCAGCAAGCAGGCCGCGTGGCGGGCAGTCCCACTCCCCTCCGCAGTGGGCAGCTGCAGCGCCTGCGTGCCCTGGGCAGGGGTGGGAGAGCAGCTCACAGGGGGCCTGTGCCGGGTTTCCATAATCGCTGCATTTGTATTTAACCTCAAGCCTGTGGTATTTCCTAAGTATTTAAAGCCAACATTTTACATAAAGTGACTCGGACATCTCCCCACTCTGCGATCCCGCTTGAGTCTACAAGCAGAAACCACAGAGCTCCAGGCCAGGCTCCCGCGCCTCCCCCACCCTCGGACACCCGCGGCCCCACTGCTTGAGTGGCGCGCGTCCAGATTCAGGACTGGTTTCGCTCACCAAGACGTAGTAGTGCCTGAAAAGCTTCAGCTTTGCTAGGTTGATAGCAGCTGGGGAGAAGAGAGAGAAAGCGAGAGGTTAACATCCTTCCTCACTCTAAAGGCCACTCCCACTCAGTGCTGCCCTGAGGCGCAGCCACGGGGACAGGGGACAGGAAGCTGCTGGGGGCTCTCCCCAGCCTGAGGGAGAGTGGAGGGCCAGCGCAGCGGGCCCAGCGGTGCACTGAGCTGGTGCAAAGGGTTCCGAGGTACTCCCCATGCTGGGGCCAGCAGCTTTAGCCTGCCACGTTGCAATTACGTTGACCCCAGAGGAATCAGGACTTTTCTTCCCCGGGCGCCAGCTGAGCCCTTGAGCCCCACCCTGCGCTGTGACAGTCCGGGAGCTGCCCCCTGGCTGGGATGCAGACGCTGTCAGCCCCCAGGTCCATTCTGCGAAGTCCACTTTCCTTCAAGCGCCTTACAAGAAACCCTTTGCACACCACCTCCCTAGCTCTGACCTCCCTTCCCGAAGTGCAAGGCAGCCAAGCAGGACCACTCCCGACACTGCCTGCAGCTGTGAAACACTGATGACCACAGAGGGCAGCGGGAGCCCTCGCCATCGGCAGTCCTCTCATTCATCATAAACCTTCCCGCAGGAGGCAAATTAATTTTGCTTAAGAGCACTCAATTACTGATGCAGTGTAAGAACGGGCTGTGGTGGCGAAGGCTTTCGCCTTCTTCCTCTCTCCTCTGGCTCATGGGTGGGGGCAATCAAGCTGGGAAATTCCTGGAACCCTGAATCACCTACAAGGTGAGCATCAAGGAGGAGCAGCTGCAAGACCCCTCCCCCGGCCAGGAACCAAATGCATGGACGAGGGGAGGACACCGCGTGTGCCTGGGAGCCCCCTCGGGACGGGAGTGCGGTGCAGGGACTCAGCCCCTCCGCAGTCTCCTGTAACTTACTAAGTCTCTCTCGTCTTCACCTGTACGAGTGAGGCAGGGCCTGGGGCAACCCCGGCTCCTGGCATCCGTGGGGAGAGGGGTGCAGGAGGCCAGCCCCACGCTCACAGAGGAGCTGCAGGACCAGGAGAGGCTGCACTGTGCACATGAACAGGGTCCCCGTGGACGGAGAACCCGTGTGTGCCCGAGCCCCTCGCCGCACGTGGGCTCGCTCCTGCTCCCGGTCCCTTGACCACTGCCGCCTCCTACTGCCCTCTGCTCTTCCTTGTGAGTGACTGAGGACAACAGCCCTGGTGAGAACTGTGCCCTGACAAACGGAAGCTCCACGGCGCCGCGTCAGGACAGAGGAGGGGTGAGCGTGGCTGCCAGGGAGGGATCCCGACCCTGGCCAGGAGGCCAGGGCTGAGAGTGAGGATTTCCCAGAGCCCCGAGCCAGAGCCAAGTGAGAGAATGTTCGGGAAACAGCAAACTCCGAGACTCAGAGGTGAGACGGCTCCACAAGTCCAGGAAGACAGGCGGAGAGCAGCTGGGCAGCGGAGAGGCCAGCAGACGGGGCATGGCCAGGAGCAGAGCCCCACGCTGGTGAGCACCCGCCCTCTGTGCAGGCTCCTGGCCCAGGAGCCTCCCGGGGGCTTTAAGCAGAAGCCCAATCACTGCCACGGTCAGGTGTACGTTTAGGCCCCTCTGTGGGAGAAACGAGAGGCAGTGGAGGTGTGGCCTGGGAGGGAAGGTGCTGACCCTCCTCAGTGTCCAGCTGGGGAGGAGGGCACAGGCAATGGCACAAGGAGACCAGAAAGGACGCCTCAGGTGGAGGCTGGCAAGTGGACCCCCGCCTTGCCTGCCGAGGACACGTGGGCGGTGGGAGGGTGAAGGCGCGCGGGTCTGAGCTGGGTAAGGAGCCCATGGGGGGAGCACGGGCAGGAGGCACCACGCACCACCATGGACCAGCCCCTGGGGGAGCCTGCTCGTCCCACACCAGGGCACCAGGAAGAAGCCAGAGCATGGCGCTGCCCATCCAGGATGGGCTAAGGGCTAACAGACGGAGCTGGGGACCCCCGGGGTGGGCTCTGAGAGATGCAGCCGTGGCAGGCAGAGTTCGGGCTGGCTTCCCGAACTCCCCAGACACGACGGCGTCACCACTCAGACACTCCCTTCCAAGACGCAAGCCAGGGGGAGCAGGCTCCCGACGCCCAGGCTACTGTGCAGGTCACAGGCAGGGCAGTGAGGGCAGGGGCTAAGCTGTCTTCGTGGCGCAGCAAACAGGAGAGCACAGAGGTTAAGACCACAGGCCCTGCACATCTGAGCTTCCTGGCTGTGTGACCTCAGAGAAGTCACCTAACCTCTCAGAGCCTTGGTTTCTCCAACTGTCAGGGAAAGAAAGGCAAGACCTAACCCGGGCTGTTGGGAGAATTCACAAGGCAGGCCGGCGCCCTGGGTTCTAGGACCAGTTGGGGCACCGGATTCTGTCCCGGTTGCCCCTCTTCCAGGCCAGCTCTCTGCTGTGGCCCGGGAAGGCAGTGGAGGATGGCCCAGTTCCTCGGGCCCTGCACCCGCATGGGAGACCAGGAGGAAGCACCTGGCTCCTGGCTTCGGATCAGTGCAGTGCACTGGCCGTAGCGGCCATTTAGGTGGGTGAACCAACGGAAGGAAGACCTTTGTCTCTGTCTCTCTCTCTATCTCTGGCTGTCAAAAAAAAAAAAAAAAAAAAAATTTTTTTCACAAGGCAGCTCCCTACAGGGTCGGGACCGTGTGAGGGGCGCACTGGGCTGGCAATGCTCTCACAAGCGTCCAGACTCGAGTAAACCACGCTGGAACCAGCCTGGGGCTGGTGAGGAGTGAGGGCGCAGAGCAGGGCAGGGCCAGTCCTGGAGGGCACCGGGCGGATGCAGTTCCCCGCCGTTAGGCAAGGGGGGGCAGGCTGCGGCTGCGCTGGATCCCAGCCCCACTCTGCTCTTCCTCCAGAGCCCCTGGGTTAAGAAGCTGAGCAGCCGGCGCTCGCTGGACCACGGGGGAGCAGGCTCCCAGGAGAGAGGGCGCACCAAGGCCAGGCTGGCTATTTCTGACCCCACCGCGAGGAGCAGCAAATATGGTCAAAGAATGAGCACGGGGAGAGGAAACGTGCCCCGGATGGGAGCCAGGAGCCCTGAATTCCGGCCGCTGCACCATCGTAACTCAGTGCCTGCCCCGGCCTGCGCTGCCGTCTCAGGCACCAGGCGCCTCATCTGGAGAGCTTGATTTACGTCCCGATGCCAGGCCGCCCAGTTCCTACGTGGTCAGGCCTGGCCATACAGGCTTCCACACCACTGCGGGGGGCGGGGGATCACGGCCCTACCCTGGGGCTCCCACACAGCTGACCTGCACACGCCGCTCGCTCTCAGCGACCATCAGTCTCCAGTCTGACAACTACTTCTTTAAAAAAAATTAAATTTATTTTCAATTTATCTGAGAGGCAGAAAGAGAGAAATCTTCCATCTGCTGGTCACATCCCAAATGTGTGCAACAGCCAGGTCTGAGCAGGCTGACCAGGCCTCCGGACTCCACCTGGACCTCCCACACAGGTGGCCGGGACCCAAACACTTGAGCCGGCACTGCTGCTCCCCTGGGTGCTCATCAGTAGGAGCAGAACAGCTGGGGTCAAAGCCGGCGCGCCAACAGGAGGTGCGGGGTCCCGGCAGATGTCCGCCCAGCAAACACCTCCTACTGCGGAGAACGCAACAGGAGCCCACCGAGAAGGAAAGGCCGCAAGCGTGCGGCAAGCCGGCGCTGTCGCTGGCCTGGGGAGGAAGGGCCGGTGCGCACGCCTACCGGGCCCTGTGCCTCCAGACACTCTCCTCGCCGCAGCAACGGGCAGCAGCGCGGCCGTACAAGGCCATCCCCTCCCCACCAACGACCTCCCTGGCCGGGCTCGAACAGTGACAGTGAGGACAGCACCGCATGATCCCGTGCCAGCGCGGGGTGAACCTCTCGCTTCAGCCCAGGTGGCGCCCTCGCTGCTGCGTGGCAGGGGAAGGGCTCAGGCTGGAGCAGCGAGTGTGCCACCACGGCACACAGCTCCTAAGTGGCGGTGCCAGGCCTTGTGCCCGTCTGGCTTCCCACAAGGACGGAGGTGTTGACACCCATGCTGGGCACGAAGGGAAAGGCAGTCCGCGCTAAGCAGTAAACAACGGATGATTGAAGGGACACACAGAAGCTACTACGAGGGTGAAAACTTCCAACACAATCGGCCGTGCTTGCAAGGACAGCCTCGGGCTGGAGGGAGGGCGGCCCCGACCATGCCTGCTCCTCCTGCAGCGCCTCCCGCCTCCGAGGGGGTTTTCAGGCGCTCAAAGATCAGCGAAACGCGGACCTGAAGCTGGGACAGCCTGAGAGCTGCCGGGACTCACTCTGGTCTCAGCGACTCCACGTCTGCCAAGCCCCTCACTCCCCAGAGACACGGAGGTCCAGGCCACAGGGGGCCTGACGGCTCCACCCCCACCCAGGAAGCCGGTGCAGAAGGCCACCTCTGATCTGCCTCCCAACACACATTCAGCAATGGCCCAGAAGATGCCACCCACCACCGAACTGAACAGTGAGGGGCCGAGCACTCTGCGTAAGTAAAGTTCCATCTCAAATGATAAATAAAGGCAGCAAGGCAAGCAGTGGCAGCGGCCGGCCAGCCTGGCTCCGAGAGACCACCGCAGCACAGCCCTCGGCTTCCAGCTCACTCCCTACACCGGCGGCCCTGCAACAGCAAGTGTGCAGAGGGCCCTCCCGTCTCTGCCCGCCATGCGTGCAGCCGCAATGCTGTGGGTGCCATCAGTCACATGGCGCTCCCTCCTCCCTCCCCACACCCTGGCTGCCCGCTGCGCTGTCACAGTTGGCAGTGGGCCAGCTGAGGACCAAGGTCAGAATCCCCATTGCCGGTGACCAGCAGGCAGCACCTCAGAGAGAGCACAACCTTCCCTGTATACAGCAGCCACCCAGCGCAAAGCGCCGGCCTCACCACGGCTCACAACCCACAGCAACCTCAGCTGCGGCCAGCCAGGGCCACACCAGGCAGACGCCAGGCCCCATGCTAAGCGGGCACCCAGCACCTGAGAGGCCCGGGAAAGCCCTGGCGATTTGTTCCCTGACACAGCTGCTCCCGTCTGGCTACAGAAGCGGCCTCTCTGCCTTCGCCTGTGGCTCACAGGAACCCGGGGGTGTCCCTGCTAACTGCCCACCTCATAATGTCTGCCAGAAGCTGTGACTGGGCTGATCTGTTGAGGGAAAGTAACAGGTATTTTAGGAGATTAAAAGAAATAAAAAATCCCTGCATTAAACCAGCCTAACAAATATGAGCCCTCAGAAAGTCTGTGGAAAGAAGAATCAGGAGAGGAATTGGGTGTACAAAGTGAGGCCCGTGCACGGCATTTTCCTAACTCACGATCCTGCACGACCTTCTCCAGACCCCACAGCTCTCTAGCACTCCTTCTCTTCAAAACAGTCTCGTTAGCGACGGTTTTAAACCTTTCTAGGTTCACAAGCCCACTGCCCATTTGCAAAAAGCCACAGGTCAACGCACGTACAAAGTCTCACCTGCAGTTTCCGGCCCCCACGGGGCCCCTGGGTAGCAACTCACGGATGCCGTGTGGACACCTGAGTTAGAGGGTCAGCGAGGCTCACGGGATGCGGCCCTGAGCTCAGGGCAGGGCTAACAGAAGCCACATCAGCTCAGGCCCCCAGAGAGCAGGGAGCACCCAGAGTGCTCCCAACACAGCACCCGACAAGCCGGCCGCAAGCAGGACCCTCCCGGCTCAGGGCAGACTGACAGTCACCCTCGACAAAGAGGCGAGAGGAGGGAGGCTACGCTTCGGAATACCCAGGCGGAGGGACCCTCGTTGCTTCTGCCTCTCCTCCCCCGAGTCAGGGAACAGCGCTCCAGGGGCCGGGCTTGCAGCAGGCACCCCCGGCCACACGGGACTAGAGAGGCTGCCCTCTGCCTCAGGCTGATCTTCCCGAAGGTTTCCAGGCTGCGGTCTCCACCACCTCCGGCAGTGCAGGGGCTACCTCACTTTCGGAGTCAGAGGTGAAAGCTGGATCGAGGCACTGAGCCAGGGCCAGGGAGAGGGAAAGAGGGCCTACAAACGCGCAGGCGGAACTGCGGAACCACGAGGGGAGCCCATGTGGAAGGCAGCTCAGTAAAGAGAGGCAGACCTGCCCATCGCAGGAGTCACAGGTCCGCAGACCTCGCGAGCAGACCAGGTGGGAAGAACTCGGCTCAGGACAGCCGGGCCTGGGGAAGACTCAGAAGCACTCAGCCGTCCGCAAGGGGCAGTCACAGCCACTCAGCGTTCAGCGTGGTTTGAGAATGGCAGCTCCTCAACGTCTGAGCACAGAGGGTGGCAAAGGTTTCCGGTAACGGGAGAGCCGTGGCCGGCCGGTGTCTCACAACCGCTGCACTCCGTGACTGGAGCCCGGCAGCCACGGCGATGAGCTGGCTAAGGGGCACGGCTGCAGTCAAACGAAACCCAGGCAGGTGGGTGGGACGTGGCCCAGCTGCGGCCCCCGCATCGTGCTGCGAAATGATAGGGCGGAATCTGCTTCCTCCTTTCCCTCCAAATCGGCATTTTTGCGTAGGAAAAAGGCAGATGGCAGTGTCATAGAGCAGCCAGAAGCAGCCCACGGAACCCAACAGGCAGCTAGGGCAGACCTCTCGGTGCCCCGGGCGCTCTCCAGAGGGCGAGCCGCCATGCGGTCACGCAGGGGAGCAGGCTCCGTGGCCTCTAGAAGCAGTGAGTATCTCACAAGCAAGAAAAACCCCGTGCAACCAGAAACCATGTGTCTGGTCTGTTCTGTGTCATTAAACAGAGCACCTAAGATGGGGCCGTTATGAAGGAGAGCAGCTGACTCCTCTCCCAGTGCAGCAGGTTCAGGAGCGGGGAGCCAGCACCTGCCGGCTCTGACGCGGGCTCACAGAGGTGACAGCACGTGTGACAGACGTGAAGGTGGACAAGAGCCAGGTGCAGGGCACAAGCTCCTGAGTGGGAAGGCACGCCTTGGGGGACAGAGAGAGCAATCCCTCCCCGACCTAACCACCCCCCCCACATCCACACCAGGGACTGCGCTCCTAACCACCCCCCACATCCACACCAGGGACTGCACTCCTAACCACCCCCACCCCCCCTACATCATCACACCAGGGACTGCACTCCTAACCACCCCCCACATCCACACCAGGGACTGCACTCCTAACCACCCCCAACCCCCCCACATCCACACCAGGGACTGCGCTCCTAACCACCCCCACCCCCCCACATCCACACCAGGGACTGAGCTCCTAACCACCCCTCACATTCACACCAGGGACTGCGCTCCTAACCACCCCCCACCCCACATCCACACCAGGGACTGCACTCCTAACCACCCCCACCCCACATCCACACCAGGGACTGCGCTCCTAACCACCCCCCCCACATCCACACCAGGGACTGCACTCCTAACCACCCCCACCCCACATCCACACCAGGGACTGCGCTCCTAACCACCCCCCACCCCCTACATCATCACACCAGGGACTGAGCTCCTAACCACGCCCACCACATCCACACCAGGGACTGCGCTCCTAACCACCCCCCCACATCCACACCAGGGACTGCACTCCTAACCACCCCCCCACATCCACACCAGGGACTGCGCTCCTAACCACCCCCCACCCCCTACATCATCACACCAGGGACTGAGCTCCTAACTGCCTCCCACCACCCCACATCGCCACACCAGGGACTAAGCTTCTAGTACACAAATCCTTGAGGGACAAACTCTATCCAAATCACAGCACAAACCAATTGGAAACTGGGCAGGAGTCGGCATTGCGGATTAGCAGGTAAAGCCACGGCCTGCGAGACGGGCATCCCGTAAGGGAGGCTGTTCGTGTCCTGCTGCTCCACTTCCAATCCAGCCCCCTGCTAACGCACCTGGGAAAAAGCAGCAGAGGACGGCCCTAGTGCTTGGGCCCCTGCACCCGCGTGGGAGACCTGTTAGAAGCTCCAGACTCCTGGCTTCAGCCTGGCCCAGGGCTGACCACTGCAGCTGTCTGGGAGGTGAAGCAGTGGGTGGAAGCCCCGCCCCCCCCCCCCCCCATTCTCTCAGTAGCTCTTTCAAATAAATAATTTTTTTTTTTTTAAAGTCTGGGGGCCAGCATTGTGGTGTGCCTCGCCTTGGCACCAGCATCCCACGTGGGCACTGTAGCAGGATGCCTGGGCTTCAAGTCCTGGCTCCACTTCCAGCTCCAGTTCCGGCTCCCTGCTGTGCACCCTGGGAGGCGGCAGTGCTGGAGTCTCTCACAGAGTGCAGGCACCGGGCCCTGTCCGTCCTAGCCCTGCCTGCCACAGTCATTTGGGGGAGTGAACCAGTGAATGTTCCTGTCTCTGCACCTCTCTCTCTCTTTCAAATTATGCAAATAAATAAACAAATATTCTTCAAACCAAACCAAACCACACCACACGTAGCGAACAGTTAGGTGCTGGAGAGTCTGGAGCTCGGCATGCACCTGCACTGCTGCCGGGAATGTCAAGTGGAGTAACCGGGTGGGGCCGGGTGGCAGCTCCTCAAACACTAGACGCAGAATTAGCACACGACCCACTTCTGGGAGAAACCCAAAGGAACCGAAGGGGAGGACCTGAACAGATACTCGTGCACTCAAGGTAACAGCAACATTATTATTGTTTTTTTTTTTTTTTTAAAGATTTTATTTATTTGAAAGGCAGAGTTACAGAGAGAAAGAGGGGAAACAGACAGAGGTCTTTCTTGGGCCATTTCCACTGCTTTCCTAGGTGCATTAGCAGGGAGCTGACTTGGAAGTGGAGCAGTGAGGAATCGAACCAGCGCCCACAGGGGATGCCGGCACTGCAGGCAGCGGCTGAATCTGCTGCACCACAACGCCAGCCCCAGTATATTATTATTACTGTTATTTTAGAGATTTATTTATTTATTCGAGAGGTAGAGTTAAAGTCAGAGAGAGGGAGAGACAGAGAGAGGTCTTCCATCTGCTGGTTCACTCCCAAATGGCTGCAACAACTGGAGCTGCGCCAATCCAAAGCCAGGAGCCAGGATCTTCCTCCGGGTCTCCCACATGGGTGCAGGGGCCCAAGCACTAGGGCCGTCCTCCGCTGCCTTCCCAGGTGCATTAGCAGGGAGCTAGATCAGAATTGGAGCAGCTTGGACTCAAACTGGTACCCATATGGGATGCCAATGCCTCAGGCAGAGACTTAATCTACTATGGCACAGGGCCAGCTCCCAGCATTACCATTTTTAAAGTATAGTTGATCTGAAAGAGTGACAGGGAAAAAGACAGTGAGAGAGAGACAGAGAGAGACAGAGAGAGAGAGAGAGAGAGCTCTTCCATCTGCAGGTTCACTCTCCAAATGGCCACAACAGCCCCGCCTGGGCCAGACTCAAGTCAGGAGCCAGAAACTCCATCCACATCTCCCACACGCAGGCCATCTTCTGCTGCCTTCCCAGGCACATTAGCAGGGAACTGGATCAGAAGTGGAGCTGCTAAGACTCAAACTGGTGCTCTGATACAGGATGCAAACAAACCAAGTGGCAGCTTAACCGCTGTGCCATAATGCTGGCCCCTATGCTGGCATACCGCCATCCAAATCCTTGTCCAAGAGTAATAATGTGCATTAAATTAATCCAAAGAAGGGGCTATTAAATCTGGGGTACATGAATCCCATGAAATTTTATGAAAAACTTTAAGTAAACACTGAGATAAATTTTCTCTCTCTTTTTTTTTTTTTTGGACAGGCAGTTAGACTGAGAGAGAAAGAGAGACAGAGAGAAAGGTCTTTCTTCCGTTGGTTCACCCCCCAAATGGCTGCTACAGTCAGCATACCGCGCTGATCCAAAGCCAGCAACCAGGTGCTTCCTCCTGGTGTCCCATGCGGGTGCAGGGCCTGAGGACCTGGGCCATCCTCCACCGCCTTCCTGGGTCACAGCAGAGAGCTGGACGGGAAGAGGGGCAACCGGGACAGAACCAGCACCCTAACCGGGACTAGAACCCGGGGTGCCGGCGCCGCAGGCGGAGGATTAGCCTAGTGAGCCGTGGCGCCAGCCAAGAGATAAATTCTCAAACAGAGCTATCATCCCAATAGGGCTAAGAACCACTAGTGGGGCCGGCACTATGGCGTAGCGAGTAAAGCTGCCACCTGCAGTGCCGGCATCCCATATGGATACCAGTTCCAGTCCCGGCTGCTCCGCTTCCGATCCAGCTCCCTGCTGTGGCCTGGGAAAGCAGGAGAAGATGGCCCACGTCCTTGGGCCCCAGAACCCACATGGGAGACCCAAAGGAACTCCTGGCTCCTGGCTCCAGATCGGCACAGCTCTGCCATTTGCAGCAGATGGAAGACTTTCTCTCTCTCTCTCTGCCTCTAACTCTGCCTTTCAAATAAACAAAATAAATCTTAAAGAAAAGAACCACTCGTGTGAAGAAAGTGAGACTGACAGGATTTACCACACAGCCACAAGCTGCAACCACCACGTGCACGACTTCTCCACCTCAGGGCGTGTGCAGGACACAGCCCAGACGACTTCTCCACCTCAGGGCGTGTGCAGACACAGCCCAGACGACTTCTCCACCTCAGGGCGTGTGCAGGACACAGCCCAGACGACTTCTCCACCTCAGGGCGTGTGCAGGACACAGCCCAGACAAGGCCCTGCTCTCGGGCACGCCGCCCTGAGGTGACGGACGTCCCCAGCAAGGCAGTGGGTGAAAGCCCGTCCCGCAGCGCTGGCGGCCCACACGCGCGCCAGCTCCTGGGCCCCTGACCCACGTAGGAGACAAGAAGCTCCTGGCTCCTGGCCTTGGATCAGCTCAGCTCTGGCCAGGGGAAGTGAAGCGGTGGATGGGAGACCTCTCTCTCTCTCTCTGGTGGATGGAAGACCTCTCCCTCTCTCTCTCTCTCTCTGGTGGATGGAAGACCTCTCTCTCCCTCCCTCTCTCTCTGTAACTCTTTCAAATAAATAAAAAAGGAAAAAAAAAAAAAAAAAAAAAAAAAAAAAACAGCCAGGCAGGCAGGCTTGCACTCACGGCCACACCCCCAGACCCGAGGCTCCGGAGCCACCCAGGCAGCAGGACGGCGCTGTCTTGGTCTCGGGACCCGGTCCACTCGCTGTGCCCGAGAGGTTCTGTTTGCACGGGTGCATCTACCCACAGCCAGCACACTGTGAGGTGGACAGACGGCCGGAGGATTTCCCAGCTCACTGGAAAGTAACAGGAACACTTTCGCTGGGGTTTGGCCTCGGCTGGCCCTGTGCGGCAGCCGGCTGGGGGCCTGGTGCGGCGCTGGCGTGAGGAGGTGGAGCTGAGCCTTCAGGAAGGCAGCTGCGCTCGGGGCAGCACCCTCAGAACCTGTCACTGCCAGTCTCAGGCTGAGTCAGCTCCTGTGAGAGCGCGGTGGCACAGGAGGACCAAGCCCGCCTCCCGAGCGTCACACGCCGCGGCGCTCCTGCCCTGACACCAGCTGCACGCTGTGAGGCAGGCCCGAGGCCCGCACCGGAGGCCGAGCAAACAGCGCCGCCCCACGCCGGCCGCGGGACTGCCCCAGCGCGACCTCGATGCACCGCTCTTCTCCACCCAGGACTCAGCCGTGGGCATTTTGTTACAGCAACAGAGAACAATCTACTGCAGCTTTCTCATCAAGATCCACTCTAAAAAGGGAGGACAAACGGTTTTCCATGCCTGCCCATCTCTGGCTTAATGAAACGCAGCTAGATTTTCATACCCCCTCCTGTGTTCAACCCGGTCTGAGGAAGGGTTTTAGTGGAAGCAGACAGGAGCAGACAGCGTGAATGGCCTTTCTGGATTCCACGCTCTGAAGACGAGGGGCGGGGAGCCTGGACTGCTACCAGCGCTTGCGCACACCTGTCACACTAAACCCCACTGCTCACCCCGCACCTCACAGGGATTTTTTTCCCGTGCGTGACTGTGAACCACCAGGTTGCCTGGAAGACCTCATTTCTCCAAGCTACACAGATCTCAAAAGCACTGGAAAATCTGATTATATGATTAACAAGAATACCACTCCTGCTTGGAATTCTGTTCAGAACTGAAACCCTCGCTCCAGGCCCTGCAGCACAGCGAGGGAGGCCATGGCGTGCAATGCAGGCATCCCAGACCGGGGCACCAGCGTGAATCCTGGCCGCTCCCTCCTGACCCAGCTCCCTGCTGGTGCGCCTGGGGAAGCAGCAGAGGGTGGCCCAAGTATCCGGGACCCTGCACCCACGTGAGACCAGGAGGAAGTTCCTGGCTCCTGGCTTCCTTCAGCCTGGCCCAGCCCTGGCTGTTGTGGCCATCTGCAGAGTGAACCAGCAGACTAGCATCTGTCTCTCCCTTTGTTTCTGTGGCTTCTTTCAAACAAATAAATATTTTAAATTGAACGGTTAAGCTTATAGTAGTGGATGTAAGTTTTCCTAAATTCTAATTTTCCCTTAAAAGCACAAATTTTATCACTAGCAAAACAGTCAAGTTGTTTTCCTCAGAATGACATGTTCATCTGGTTCATTTTCCAAAAAAAGTCTGCCAAGTCCCAAGCCTAAGTAAGCACAGGGGTCATTTTATTTGTTTATTTTTTTCAATAAAACGGCGCTTATGCAGTGGGTGAGCTGTCTACGGGACATCGACATCGCGTATCGGAGCAGCTGCTCTGGGTCCCTCTGCTCTGCTTCCAGTCCAGCTCCCTGCTAACGCACCTGGGAAGGCAGCAGCAGATGACCCCAGTGTTTGGGTCCCTGCACCCAGGTGGGAGATGAGGACGTAGGTTCCTGGCTCCTGGCTCCAGCATGGCCCAGTCCTGGCTGTGGCAGTATCTGGGGAGTGAACCAGAGGATGGAAGAGCTCCTAGTCTCTCATTTCTGTCACTCCCAGCTCCCTGCTAATGGCCTGGGAAAGTGGCAGGAGACGGTCCAAGAGCTTGGGCCCCTGCCACTCACGCAGGAGAGCTGGATGGAGCTCCTGGCCCCTGGCTTCAGCCTCTCTCTGTCCCCTCCCTCTCTGTCTCTCCCTGTCATTTTGCCTTTCAAATAAACAAAATACATCAAAATCAAAAAAGGCGCTTGGTGAGAAAAGCAGCGAGTGCATCCTCAACCCAGACAACTGCACACACACTTCCTCAGACCACGCGGCGCCTCGGTACACCTTGCGCTCTGCCACACGGAGCGCCAGGCTCCCGCACCAGGAGGCGAGACTTCGCAGCTGTGGTGTCTCACCAGGGCCACACGTAGGTGACCTGAGCCTGTTCGCACCCCTGCGAGTGGAGAGCAGTGAGGGACGCGTGCCCGGCTGTGCAAAAGCTGCCAGGGGAAAGGCCAGCGATGCTCTCTCATCGACACAGTGCCCTCCGAGCCCTCGGCAGGGCCCCTCCCGGCCGCGGCGCCTCTGGTGCACGGGAGGCAGGCGCTCAGCGGGCAGCTTCGCTACTCCGAAGCTCACATCAAAGGGGAGATTCCGCAGAACCCGTCCCCGACTTTCCTTCCGATACACAAGGCCGAAAAAAGGACGTCAGAGGTAGAGACTGTTAATTAAATTTATAGTGTATTTCTCCGTGCCAGTCCTACAAGGTGAGGACATTGGAGAAGGAGGAGGGGCTGGGAGGCAGGCGAAGCAGAGCGGGGCATGTGTGCGCGACTCGGGAGCTTCCACCTGGGGCGGCAGCACGGCGGGAACGCGGGTGACCGCAGGTGACCGTGGGTGACGGGGACCTGGGCGAAACCCCAGAGGGTGGGCAGCCGCGCCCTTAACGCTTCCCTCATGCTCCCTCAGGTGCTGTCTCGGGAACCCGGAGGCTACGAGGACATAATCCAAGCAAACTCTCCCTGAGAGCCATCTTCAACCCAAGGCAGGAAGACCACCTGTGAACAGCATTTCTCCCCCTGCAATTGCTCAGCCTGGACTGCGCCCGCACCAAGGCAGATCCGTGAGCCCAAGTCGCTGTCCAGGTCTCGCTGTGCAGTCCGCCGAACAACGAGCTCATGCTGGGCACCGCGATGCCAGCCCCTGTCCAGCAACAGCTTCCAAAGGCTGCCGTGGCCCCCGCTCAGCTGCTCCAGGCTGGGCTGGGTCCCGGGGGTCCAACCACACTGATTCCAGAACCACAGGTCGGCGTGTGCACTGCAGCTCTCCTGCGCTGCCTCACTGGCCGGCACGCGGCAGCCACACCTGCAGGGGGCCAGCTGGCCAGCATGCCTTTCTTGGCACGTCCCTGCCACGGAGCACGGCTGCCTTCACGCTGGGAGCGTCACAGGCATCTTTCAAAGCACACACTGGAAAACGTATCTGCAGATTAGTTCAAAATCCCCAACGCCTGAGTCAATCCGACGAAAGAACCCGAGTCAGGCAGACCACCAGGCTGCTCTCCCGCGAGCCCCTCAGGGTCTGTGGCAGCTGCCGAGAAACAGGCCTATGCTGAGAATGGGGGCCGTGTGCCCTGGTCTGCCTGTGCCACTCCCTGCTGCACAGGGCCCATGCTGTCACCTGCTGGACAGAGTGAGCAACTGCCCGTGTGCTGCAGGCTGCGACAAAGGCAGTCTCTTCACAGGGAAGCTGGGGACACGGTGGCTCCACCTGCTGTGCCATCCACCCCTGGCTGAGCTCGGTTCCTCACCAACCACGCCCAAGCCCTCTAGAGCGAGATGGAGGAGGTGCAGGGGCAGGCAGAGGGTCAGGATGATGGGGGAGGGGAGGGGGGCGCAGGACAAGGTCGAGAAGAAAACAGACAAAACTTCCCAACTGTAAGACACAGCACTTGGAGCTCACATCCAAAAACGAAAAGCCTATCTGAGGTCGGCGTTGTGGTACAGCCGGAGACGCTGCACCCCACATGGGTGCCACTTCAGGTCCCTGCTGCTCCACTTCCTATCTCCTTCCCATCCAAGCCCCTGCTGATGCCCCTGGGAAAAGCCGAGCTTGGGCCCTGCACCCACACGGGAGTCCCAGATGAAGCTCCTGGGTCCCAGCTTCGGCCTAGCCCAGTCCTGGCTGTTGCAGCCCTCGGGGCAATGAACCAATGGATGGAAGAACTCTGTCTGCCTCTCCTTCTCCCTCTGTAACTCTTTCAAATAATAAATCTTTAAAAAAGAAAATAAAAACTTATCCGCTGAGTTACACAAATAAGCAAATCATCTTTTTACACAACGCACACAGAAGGAGAGGCAGGTTTTCTGCCTGCAGCAGGTGCTATTCTGAATTTCGCTTGTGTTTCCTGTAGCCTGTGCCAGGAAATGCCTTGGAAGGAAAAGAAGAGAGAACAAGAGACAGGGCACATCCCAGGGCTGGAGGGAAAACAAACACTGGCACAGGCTCCCCCTGGGGCCCAGGGCCCTGGGAGACTCACAGCACGGCCGCTGGTGCCAGGCCAGGTTCTCACCGCAAGGCTGCCCAGCAGCGACAGAGGCCTGTGAGACTGGCCGGCAGGAGCCATGGCAGCAAGGACTCGGGGCCAGGGGGGAGGGGCAGTCTCCCAAGAGCCCTAAGTAAGACCCCACTGAGCCTGCCCGGCCCTGGTGTGCACGTCAAATCCAGCTTAGTTCAAAGCAACAGTGGACTACTGATTGGATACCAAGTCTGTAAAGTAAGACTTGTGGTCACCTTAGCACCCCATTTGTCTAAAACGAATCGACAGAACGTCTACCGTCAGAAAGGCTGAACAACACAAACAGGTGTCTGTGTCGGGCAGGAGTGAGGTGCTGGGGCAAGGGGCAGCACAGACCCCGGCGAGCACTGCTCTCAAACTCCTGTCTCTGTCCCGGCAGCCCGCCCAGAAACACGCACGACACCTCCCCTGCGCTTCTCCTGCGATCCAGGAGGCGCGACCGGACGGTCGGGGAGGCGCAGCGGGGCTCTCGTGCAGTCGGGAACGTGCCGTGGGCGCAGTCTCACTGTAAGTGAGCACCGACCCGTCCCCTGGGCAGTGTCCGCGCGGGAGGAAGCCGCCCCGGCACAGGACCTCCCGTTCTCACAGCCGAGGGGCACCTGGCCCTGCCCAGACAAGGCTTTCTTTGACTCCGTTTGGGGAAGTGACAAACACCATCACCAGCGACCACGCAAGGATTCATCTCAACAAGTAGCACCCCGCCCCACCCTCGGCCTCCTGACGGCTCACCCAACCAGCCCCGCTGCTCCTAGGCCAGCAGTGCCCCGACGCGTGAGCCCCAGGAGCGCCAAGCAGCACGGGGAACTTGCCTTTGCCATCTGTTGCTGATGCCTCCTGTAAGTGCCTGATTGACCTACAAATAAACACGGGGGAACAAGAGGTCAGCTGAGGCGCGGACTCTCCTCCACTTGCGGCCTCCGTCACTGGAGGCTCTGGCTTCCTTGATGATACACTGACGACAGCCTCCCCCTAAAGAGTGATCTTTGGTCACCAACTCTTCTCAAGCATGGCGCCCAGCCAGAGAGGCGAAGACCCCCTCCAGTGGCGGCTCCGCGGCCATGAGTCTGACAGGGGCCGCAACCGGAGGCGGAAACAACACAAAGGCATCTGGCCTCCGTCGGTGCTCTCATTCCCACGGCCACCCCCCACCCAACACTCCGGAAACAGCAGATGGTGGGGAGCTCACCAACAGGGGAGCAAATCGGCCCCAGGACAAAGCCCCCGCCTGGAGCCTAGGGCTAGGAGCCGTGAACACACGGCGTCACACACATCCATTCCGTCGAGCGCAGATTTGTAACCGGGAAAACGCCGGCCTCCTGGGAGTCTCTTTTTGGCTCTGCTGTGCCGGTAACTAATTACCTCATTACAGCTCGGGCGGGGGAAGCTAACGTGATTAAGGAAGCCCTCGATCAGAGAACGAGACAGCGTTCAAGGCTAGCGAGGCAGATAGGGCTGCGTGGGGAGTGGGCCGGGCCCCTGGCCCAACGCTGGGGCTCACTCTCATCACCCATGTGTCCTAAAGCCTCGGCAGTGGCCCTCCCCCCGTGGGGGCCGCCTGCTGGAGGACACCGGCACCACACCAGCTGAATGCGCTTCTGAAAGACTCGGGGATCCTGTTTCTGCAGTAACGTGTCTGGTACCTTGGCACCTTCTAGCCACTTTCAGGTATTTGCCACTTAGCAGCTGTTCCCTGGGGCTTTAAGGAACAAGTGGCAGGAAGTGGCCCCTTGCACTCCACAGCTGCACAGGGGACCTGTCCCCTGGTCTGCAGACAGCGCCCACTGTCCTGCGCTACGGACACTGGCTACTCGCTCACGCGGGGCGGCTGTGCTGACGAGTCTCAGCCGCCGGTGCCGAGAGACACACGGCAATGGAACTGGGTGAGTGTGGCTCTCATTGCTGGGAAAGGCTCATGATCCCCCGCAATGTGCCCTGAACACTCAGGGTAACCAAACGGCCCGCCGAGCCCAGGATCCTAACACTCCCTCCCTCGTAACCAAACGGCCCGCCGAGCCCAGGATCCTAACACTCCCTCCCTCGCAGCCTCTCACGTCTCCAGGGCACGGGAGGCAGGCAACAGCATCACAGGCCTGCATGCGGATCTCCAGGGGGCGGAGGGCTTCCCCCGCCCGGGTTCCCGCTGGCCCAGGCCCTCCGGCCCTAGCCAGGTGACTGACAAGCACAGTCCTTCTCCTCCACCACTAACCAGCACTAACACCTCTCGACACTGTGCCAGGCCGCCCTTCTCGGGAACAGAGCGACCCACTCTCCAGGGCGACGTCTGAGCCGCCGGCTCCCAGCGGTGTCAGGCTGACGTCCTTCCTCACTTTCCGTCCAACGTGCCGGGACGGCAGTGAATGGGATTCTTCAGCTCCCTTCCCGCACATTCAGGCTGCTCTTTCGTGTTGCTACCAAGTCCTCCCTTGCGGCTGGACTCCACTGTCCTAGACTGTGCTGAGCGTCACTCCACAGAGCCAGACTGCTTCTGACAGAATCCCCCGGGCACATAACAAAGACACAGGGCCCCGCCCCTGGAGGCCAGCCTGGGTCAGTCTGGAGCCCGGAGAGCCGTGTTTTTCACAGGCGCCCTGTGTGATCCGGACCCCTCGGAAGCAGCCAGTTTGGCTGGCGGGGTTCACAGCCAAGCAGGGCGGTGCCCACACAGAGGGGCAGCGGCACTTACCACACCACTGGGAAGAGGATGGCTCCGCAGCACAGCAGGTCCACCAGAAACAGGGAGTCCTTCCACAGGCCGTACTCCGTGGTGCCCTCCTCAGTGGACTCGATGATGATGTAGGCCACATTGGCCAGGACCTGCGGGGCACGAGGCACGGGCGGCCTGTTAACAAGAGCACCTGCACAGCAGGGGTACACCCGGGCCTGCAGGACCCCAGCCCAGGGCCAGGGGTACACCCGGGCCTGCAGGACCCCAGCCCAGGGCCAGGGGTACACCCGGGCCTGCAGGACCCCAGCCCAGGGCCAGGGCAACACTGCTGGGCCCCTGGATTCTCCCAGGGCTCTGCCATCCTGCCTCTGAGGAGCTGACTCTCTGTGGCAGCCTTGGTTGTGGGCAGGCATGTGATGGCTGTGACCAACAGGTAAGGTAGACGAGGTACCGTGTGATCTCCAGGGTGGACAGCCGGCTCGGCCTGGTGCTCCCGGGGCCTTGGTAAGCAGTGTGGCCATCCCAAATGCAGGAGCAGAAGAACACACACACGAGGCGCACCAGCTGCTCAGGTCGTGTCTTCCCAGCCGGGGAGACAAGAGCCTAATCGACTTCAAGATGCCACAGACCCGGGCACTGCCCATTGACACCCGCGCAGGACCCCACGCCAGTCCTACCCAGGCAAGCCACTCTCAAACTCTTGACCTCAAGAAGCAGAGAGAATTACTGGTTACTGTTCCTTTAAGTCACTAAGTCACTTTAAGTTCCTTTAAGTCACTGTGGGGTGATAAGGAGTTAGGCAAGGCCGGCGCCGGGGCTCACTAGGCTAATCCTCCGCCTTGCGGTGCTGGCACACCGGGTTCTAATCCCAGTCGGGGCGCCGGATTCTGTCCCGGTCACCCCCCTTCCAGGCCAGCTCTCTGCTGTGGCCAGGGAGTACAGTGGAGGATGGCCCAGGTGCTTGGGCCCTGCACCCCACGAGAGACCAGGAAAAGTACCTGGCTCCTGCCATCGGATCAGTGCAGTGCGCCAGCTGCAGTGGCCATTGGAGGGTGAACCAACGGCAAAGGAAGACCTTTCTCTCTGTCTCTCTCTCACTGTCCACTCTGCCTGTCAAAAAAAAAAAAAAAAAAAAAAAAGAGGTAGGCAAGACGCTCGGCACTGCTCTGGAGGCACCTCGAGCCTCAGTGGACTCACTCAGGCCGTCCACGCCACCAGGCCACGAGGCCACGTGCTCCCTGGGTGTGGCTGGTGCTCCGAGCCCACAGCTGAGCACCCACACGGCTCCTCCCAGGAGCCAGCCCAGCAGGCTTCCAAAGTCAGGGTGCGGCCGATGTGCTTACTCCCGGGACCAGGCTCTCGGCACGTGACACGGAGTTTCCGCTGGCTACACCAAAGTCACAATGCAGGGATTCTTCGCAGACTAGCATCCGGCACGCACGGTGAACGCGTCTGTGCACCAGGGAAACCCCGTCCCAAATTCTCTGCTTGACTTGCTGTAAGAACGTGCAGTTCACTGTGTCACCGGGAAGTCTCTCCTTACACAGAAGTTACAGAGTGAATTCCCACAAAGGCAAACCTAACACACACGCAGCGGTCACCTGTCAGTCAGCTCCTTCCCGAAGCCCAGCCTGTCTGAAATGTTTGCTCCCGGGCGCCGTCCAGAACTCCCGCCCTTTGCTGAGACAGATGCTGGGGAGGTGTCTGGGGGACATTCCTCCGACACTGTCCCGCCTGTGCCCCTGCACTCCCTGGCAGTCTCTCCCCGGGCCAGTGGTAGACAGTCAAGACCTCCCAGGCAGCACCGTGCAGATGCTCACGACCTGCTGCTGGCCCTGCTTCCAGGGTCCTTGCTCCGCACGGGGTCCCCTGCACCCGTGTGCTCATCTTGGAGCACACAGTGGGAAAGCTGGACAGAAGCCCTGGGGCCCACGGTTCTGGCCAGGGGACAGGGGCTCTAACCCACTGGGTGAGGGGCCCGGCAGCAGCAGGGCAAGGGGAGGAGAGGAGCCAGGCCCATGGAGCACGCGCTCTGAGACGCTGGCAGGCCGAAGCCCAGTGTGGCCGGGGACAGGGCCTGGTGGCGCGGCAGCCAGTGACCTCACAGCTCCGCAGTGGCATGCTCGGCGGCTGCCCCCTGCCTCCGTCCCATTCCTCTCCTGGGACACCCAGCTTAGTGGAAACCCTGAGGGACCAGTCAGTGGTGGTGCCAACGTGGGCTCTCCACGACTGAACGGGGCGGGCCTTTGCTGGGAACTGCGCCATCCGCCAATCAGCAGAGGCGCACGGGCTGGCCGACAGCACGCCAGACCCTGAGACCAGCTAATGAGAACGCCTTCTCAGACACAACCAGGAGCACTCCAAAAGTTCATGGAGACGGAATAAAAAGTTTATTCTGGTGTTAAAAAAAAAAAAAAAAAAGAGTCAAACGCATTTGAGAGGTCTCCAAAAAGTTCCTGGAAAATGTGCATGAGAAAACTGTGGGTGGATTTCAGAATTTCTGAACTAAAATAACTTCTTTCAATCCCATTTTCCACGTACCCCGGTCAGGAGAGCACTCGTGCAAGCCCGCAATGACGTCTCGGCTCACCATCAGCTCTTTCTGCCCAAGTTCTGTCTCCAGCGTGACTGCCAAGTGCGAGACCAGGCTCTCCCGACGGGCGCTTGGCCTTGGAAGGCGGGCCTCAGTCTAAGGCCCCTAACACAGCCGGGCGGAATGAGGCCTCGGCCCGGCAGTCTGCGGCTGCCTTCTGCCCCGTGGGGCTCCCTGGCGTCAGGCTGTTAGAGGGCTCTCGTACTCACTGGAGCGCCCTCGCTCCCAGGACAGAAAGATGCCGGCGAGGAGGCAGGGCGCCCCAGCTTCTCAGCAGCCCCACGGCCGGTGTAGGCGCCCACAGGCCAGGTTACAGGTAGCTGAGGGCCAAACTCCCTCGCCGGGGCAAAGGCCTACAGACAGTCCATCAGAAGTCCCAGAGAGCCCCGACCTCCAGGAGCCGAATCCTTCCTCCCACCCACACAGACCTGCGCTGAGCTCTGCCAAGTGCCAAGACAGGAGGTGACGAGGGCCGAGAGGGGCAGTTACCTGCAGTGGGATGACGATCATGAAGATCTTTTTGTCCTTATCCGAGAGGATGTGCTTAATGAAAGCCCAGCCAGTGCCGATGAGTGCGATGGTGATGAACAGCAGCGCCCCCTTCAGACTGGGGGAGAAAACAGTTTAGAGTCACCACAGTCCGCCTACACAGCCAATTCTGTGACTTCACGGGCTTCTCGCAGACTGGCCGACCTCTGCGAGTGCGTCCCATGTGAGCAGCCCAGGGCAGACAGGCAGGAGCCGCCACTCGCCCGGTCCTCAAGTCTGGACAAGGATGCACACCGGTGCACGCTCCCCAGCCGCGCCCAGCTGTCCGTCCAAGCACACGGTACTTACAGGTGGGTTATGTAGTACACACACACACACACACACACACAAGCACACGGTACTTACAGGTGGGTTATGTAGTACACACACACACACACACAAGCACACGGTACTTACAGGTGGGTTATGTAGTACACACATACACATACACGTAAGCACACGGTACTTACAGGTGGGTTATGTAGTACACACACGCACACACAAGCACACAGTACTTACAGGTGGGTTATGTAGTACACACACACACACACAAGCACACGGTACTTACAGGTGGGTTATGTAGTACACACACACACATACACGTAAGCACACGGTACTTACAGGTGAATTATGTAGTACACACACACACACACATAAGCACACGGTACTTACAGGTGAATTATGTAGTACACATACACATATACACACACACAAGCACACGGTACTTACAGGTGGGTTATGTAGTACACACACACACACACATAAGCACACAGTACTTACAGGTGGGTTATGTAGTACACACACACACACACATAAGCACACGGTACTTACAGGTGGGTTATGTAGTACACACACACACACACATAAGCACACAGTACTTACAGGTGGGTTATGTAGTACACACACACACACTCATAAGCACACAGTACTTACAGGTGGGTTATGTAGTACACACACACACACTCATAAGCACACGGTACTTACAGGTGGGTTATGTAGTACACACACACACACACAAGCACACATAAGCACACGGTACTTACAGGTGGGTTATGTAGTACACACACACACACACATAAGCACACAGTACTTACAGGTGGGTTATGTAGTACACACACACACACTCATAAGCACACGGTACTTACAGGTGGGTTATGTAGTACACACACACACACATAAGCACACGGTACTTACAGGTGGGTTATGTAGTACACACACACACACACACACAAGCACACGGTACTTACAGGTGGGTTATGTAGTACACCACGGCCCAGCCCTCGATGGGGAAGCCCTGGGAGGAGATGTAGTGGTAGTCGATCTGCAAGCAGACAGCGCCCGTCAGCGAGGCTGGCCCGCCACCTGACCCCAAGACCCCAGAGCGGCGCTGGCCCTCCCCCAGCACTGCCCCAGAGCACACTTGGTAATTCAGTTCAGCAAGTGAGTGTCCTAACAGAGGCAGGCAGCCTGAGAAACAACACAAGATTTCAATGTCACGGACTCCCAGCCCAGGTCTCTCTCTTGAGGCAAGCGATACACCCTGGCAGACGATTCCTGTGTTCTAAAACCTCCACGGTCCAAATGCCGAACTCGGCATCTCAGCCAAGAACCGTGTCTCTCATTCCCCTCTGCTCCCGTCAGTCAGTCAATAAAAAAAATCCGTATGGTGGGGCAGGCGCTGTGGCCTGGGGGGTGGGCCGCTGCCTGCGACACAGGCATCTCATGTGGGAGCTGGTTTGATTCCCTGCTGCTCGACTTCCAATCCTGCTAACGGCCTGGGAGAGCAGCGGGGGGTGGCCCAAGTGCTCGGGCCCCTGCACCCGCGTAGGAGACCTGGGGGGGGGGGGCTCCAGCCGGGCCCAGCTGTGGCTGTTAAAGCCATCTGGGGAGCGAACCAGCAAATGGAAACCCTTTCTCTCTCTCTCTGTTAAATAAATAAATAAATAAATCTATATATTTAAAAAGTTTTTAAGGTCTTCCTTTTGCCGTTGGTTCACCCTCCAATGGCCACCGCGGCCGGCGCGCTGCGGCCGGCGCACCGCGCTGATCCGATGGCAGGAGCCAGGAGCCAGGTGCTTTTCCTGGTCTCCCATGGGGTGCAGGGCCCAAGCACCTGGGCTATCCTCCACTGCACTCCCTGGCCACAGCAGAGAGCTGGCCTGGAAGAGGGGCAACCGGGACAGAATCCGGCGCCCCGACCGGGACTAGAACCCGGTGTGCCGGCGCCGCAAGGTGGAGGATTAGCCTAGTGAGCCGCGGCGCCGGCCATGCAGTGGCAATTTCTAGTGACACACCCACAACTCCTGCCGGCAGAACCTACAAGGTGACACTGCTGTCACTGCAGGACTCAAGGAGCCTTCCCTCGTTCTCTCTGAGGCTCCACAAAGAATCACTTAACCCACATCAAACGGGAAGTCAGCCAAATGACTGTCTTTTCCTGCCACTGTGAGTGGATGCGCTGCGCCGTTTCCTATGACAGCACTGTCGAGTGCAGCAGAGGCCTGTCTGGAGACTGTCACTGTCACCGCCACGGGCGAGGCCCGCAGCCCGGGAAAAGCTTGTTTTAATCTGTAGCAGCTCACAGCCAAAGCTCGCATCGTTGTCTCTCAAAGAAGCCTGCTGACGCTGAACTCTCAAATGAGCAGCAACACGGGGGTCTAGAGAAATAAAGGAAGCCAGGAAGCAGCGCAGCAGGTGGCACTGCCATCTCAGGAATGAGATCGCCACCAGAAGCAGGTGCTCGTGACGCCAGGTTCCTAGGGGGATCGGGCGACTGGAGCCTGCCTGGCAGGGAGGCTGTGGTCACTGCAGATGGCCCGGCCCTGGCCCCACCCCGTCAAAAGGAGACTTTCTAAGAGGCCTGGTCCCCCCGCTTCCCACAGTCTACTGCCTTCTCCTAATTCCTTTGCCTGCTCTTGTTGGCATGTGCATCACCCCACAAATGATCCCCAAAACGCGAATACATACTGCATGAAACACCAGGGAGAGAGACTTGGTGAAGGGAAGGGCCGCCATCAACCAGTGGATTTTAAACACATCGTTCCTGTGAAGAGAGGCAGGCGTTAACAGAGACTCCAGTCTGCAGACAGACGGACAGGGCTCCGGGCATCGATTTACAAGGAGGGAGTACACAGAACCCCAGCAACCACAAGCAGGAAGCCTCTGTACAAAAAGTCGTCTCGTCCCAGCCGTCTCTGATCTATGATTTAATGTTGGGAAGGGAACCGTCACACACGGCAGGCTGACCTGACGGATTCCAGGCCCTGCCAAGACGGAAACCTAGCACAGGCTGCCGGCCTCCCTCGGAAACCACCCGCGCAGGTCCCGGAGGCAAGAATGAGGCGACGGACCCAGGAACACAACACAAAATCCGGGAAAGGGGCCGCCGCCTGCAGCCCATACGGGTGCCAGTTTGAGTCCTGGCTGCTCCACCTTCAATCCAGCTCCCTGCTAATGTGCCTGAGAAAGCAACACAAGATGGCCCAAGTGCTTGGGCCCCTGTACCCACGTGGGAGAGCTGGAAGAAGCTCCTGGCTCCTGGCTTCAGCCTGGCCCAGTCCTGGCTGCTGCAGCCATTGGGGAGTGAACCAGCGGATGGAAGATCTCTTTCTGCCCTCCCCCTCCTCTGTCCCCCATAACTCTGCCTTTCAAATAAATAAATCTTTGGAAAAAAAAAAAATCCCTGGGAAAGCAGAGTGACTGGGTACAGCTACCAGGAAGCCTACAGCCCAGGGGCCTACAAGAACAGGTGAAGGATCGTGTCCCTTTCTGCTCCGTCATGGCTGGTACCTGCCAATCACAGCAGGCCATGAGCGAGGCACCCCATCCCCGTCCCACCCCCACCCCCCACAGGTCTGCCAGGTCACCCTACGGCTACCAGGCACTGAATTCCTGTACCACTTCCACCTCCTCCTGGGAACCAATCCACTACGACATACAAGCCCACTGCTGAGAGAAAGAGAGCTCCATGAACAGCCACACAGGACATGAGTTAACCAGCGGATGCAAGAGCTCTGTCTGCCTTCCAAATAAAACGAAAACTGAAAACGTTAAGAAGGAACTGGAACAGAGAAGAGGAATCAGCTCATACCTCCACAGAGAGAAAAATCAGTGCTGACCTGTGCTTCACACTGACACACAGGAGGGTGCAAGATGGATCTCAAATACGCATCCTGTGGCCTTGGGACTTGAGAGGAGAAAGTTTCTTTTTAAAAAAGAAAAAATCTGTCACTTTTTTAAAAAAAGATTTATTTATTTGAAAGGCAGAGTTACAGAGGCAGAGGCAGAGACAGAGAAAAGTCTTTCATCCGCTGGTTCACTCCCCAAATGGTCACAATGGCGGGAGCTGCGCTGACCCAAAGCCAAGGGCCAGGAGCTTCTCCTGGGTCTCCCTGTGAGTGCAGGGCCCATACAAAAGGGCTTCGTAAGATCCAAGGGACCCAACCAGAAGACTATAGTTAAACAGCTTTGACTGTTAAAATGGAAGATTTTCATTTAACCATGAGTATCACAGAGAGGTTTAACTGGAAGAAACTGCAATGGATAAGATACCCATGGGCTTGACCAATATGCAAAAAAGCTAGAAGAAAACCCAGTACACACAGCACACACTCCCAGGGGTGAACAAGTCCTGAAACAATAGCCCACATCACTCCCATCAGAGACGTACACTGCTGCTGAGTACATGGCCGTCGGAGCCCTCACGCATTGCTGGCAGCACCATAAACCAGCAGTCCGGCAGTATGCCACAAAACCAAACCAGAAGGCCAGCGCCGCGGCTCACTAGGCTAATCTGCCTTGCGGTGCCGGCACACCGGGTTCTAGTCCCGGTCGGGGCACTGGATTCTGTCCCGGTTGCCCCTCTTCCAGTCCAGCTCTCTGCTGTGGCCAGGGAGTGCAGTGGAGGATGGCCCAAGTGCTTGGGCCCTGCACCCCATGGGAGACCAGGAGAAGTACCTGGCTCTTGCCATCGGATCAGTGCGGTGCGCCGGCCGCAGCGCGCAGGCCACTGGAGGGTGAACCAACGGCAAAAGGAAGACCTTTCTCTGTCTCTCCCTCTCTCACTGTCCACTCTGCCTGTCAAAAAAAAAAAAAAAAAAAAAAAAAAAAAAAAAAAAAACCAGAGCCCTTCGCAAGCCAGCGCACCTCCTTCAGGGACTGGCCCTCAGAGGCTGCAGAGATGCCCAGGGCAGGCGGGAGGCGGGAGGCGGGAGGCGGGAGGGAGGCTCTGACAGCACCGTCTAGGGGCCAGGGAGACAGAGGCAGGCGAGGACGCAGCCCACGGAAGGCTAAAGCCACAAATCTATGAGCTAGAGGTACACAGGGATGTGGGTCCATCAAAAGAGGACGTTACTGAGAGGAACATGTGCAAGAACAGTACGCAGGGGCGGGCCTCTGGCACAGCCCAGCATCAGAGCACTGGTTCAAGTCCCAGCTGCTCCTCTTCCACTCCAGCTTTCTGCGAATGCGTCTGAGAGGCAGCAGGTGACGGCCAAGTGCTTGCACCCCTGCCGCCCAGGTGTGAGACCCGGATGGAGCTCCTGGCTTCTGGCTTCAGCCTGGCCCAGCCCGGGCTCTTGTGGGCATTTGGGGAACGAATCAACAGAGGGAAGATCTCTTTCTCCCTCCCTTCTTTCTCTGTCATTCTGCCTTTGAAATAAAATTACTTTTAAAGAAAGAACAGTCGCTATAGACGTTACCCTTTATACCTAAATTTCCAACCCATGCTTTAAGACTCCCAGAAAAACACAGGATGGCTGAAATGACACCTTTCTGTGAGTACGACACCACCACCAAAAGCTAACAACATGACTTGTACAGAGTACAAGCCTTATCCAACCACCGACTGAAACTGTTCCTACAATTCTATGTGAGTGACCTTGCCAACACCAAGGGAAACTACAAACCACCGAACGTGGCCAGTCCACATCCCAGAGCACCTGCTGGACGAGGCCCTCTCACACACCCTGCCGTGGGGGACCACACAGCAAACCTAAGGACCTCACAGGGGAAGGCAGCGATGAGTCCTGCCCCAGGTCTGAACCTGAGGAAGGAGAAACTGAAGAAAGAAGCGAGGCACACGGCCGTCACGGTCACAGCCGACACTTCTGACCCCTCGCTGTTTTCTAACAAACAGCCGTCTGAATTCACAGGCTTCCTTCTTTCTTGGTGATGGCTTCCTGATAACCTATTCCAAACAGGATTACACAGACCACACCAAGGAAACCAGAAACTCTTCCACGTGGCGCATATAAGATACTGCAGGAGCCAGCATCAGGGCACAACGGGTTAAGCCACTGCCTGCAGCTCCAGCATCCCACATGGGCGTCGGTTCAAGCCCCAGCTGCTCCACTTCTGATCCAGCTCTCTACAAATGAGCCTGAAAGCAGCAGAAGATGGCTCAAGTGCCTGGACCCTTGCACCCACTTGGGAGGCCAGATGAAGCTCCTGGCTCACGGATTTGACCTGGCCCAGTCCTAGCCGGTTCAGCCTTTTGGGAAGTGAACCTGCAATGGAAGTTCTCTCCCTCTCTCTGTAACTCTACCTTTAAAATAAATATACATATTTAAAAGAATAAAAAAAGATGCTGCAACAAACAGGTGCCAGCAATGCACCCAGCCGGTCTGGTCCACCAGGCCCCGCGCACGCCCACTGGAAGGCAATCCAGCTTCTGGACTATGACAAGCACTTTGCGGTACTCCCTAAATGGGCCTTCGGGGTTCTGGTCTCAGCTCTGTGAGGTGAACAGAGAATCCCCACACTCACTGTCCTCAGCACCCAGTACAGGAAGGTGGAGCCCCCAGGCTCTCAGATGAAGGCCCGGGCCAGGCAGGTGGGCTTTGCAGAGGTTTTCCCCGGCGACAGGCACAGGGTCAAGACACAAAACCCATCCCCGCCAGGCTCCAGGTCGCCTCCGGGACTACACGGAACGCCTCTGCTCCCAGGCAGGCCGTGGTGGGCCCTGCTCATCTCCTCTCCAGAACCAAGCCCGAGGGCACCCATGCACCCCTCCAGCACCCCGGACGGGAGGGCTCCACCAGGGAAGCACTCTGCTTTACTCTGCTTGCACATTATTGAATGTCTGGATTTGCTTTCTAAACGCAGTGGGAAGTGCCCCACAGCAAGGCAGACAAAGGCCTTCTGGGCTGGCAAGGCTCCTGCAAGGCCCCGAGGGATCAGGGAAGGCGCCCAGAAGAACAACTGCTCCAGGCCAAATCCCCCCGGGGCCGCAGGCAGCTAAGGCACAGAGGACACGCAGCGCCCTGAAGCGCCCCTGCCCCAGGCCCAAGGAGCCGAGGAAGGCGCTCACCTTCTCTTCCGAAGGATGTGGATCCAGACGGTCCCCGAGAGGAAGAAGAAAAACGCCGCAGAGATGTAGAGCGCGGGCAGCGGGATTTCTCCCGCGGAGAGGTAGCTGTCAGGGTTCTTCTCTGTGATCCTAACCTGGAACAAGCGGGGATGAGTTTGTGCTTTTCAGAGACAGATCAGCCCTGCCTCTGCAAGCTGCCCTCCGGCTGCGCCCTCGGCGTCAGAGGGCAGTGCCCACCTAACAAGCACTTGCCTAGGGCACGGGCTGTTCGTGCACTTCCTACACGGCTCGGCGTTCCTGCCCGCTGGCGAGCACGTTCGTCCGGCCGCATCTCTCTCTTGCTTTAAGTGTCCTAAAAATCTGTTCCTGGGGCTGGCACTGTACTGTCGCCGGTTAAGCCATCCCATATGGATGCCGGCTCACGTTCCAACTGCTCTCCTTCCACTCCAGCTCCCTGATAATGCATCTGGGAAAGCAGCCGAAGATGGCCAAAGTCCTTGGGCTCCTGCACCCACGTGGGAGACCCGGGAGAAGCTCCTGACTCCTGGCTTCAGCCTGGTCCAGCTCCTGCCGTTGTGGCCATTTGGAGAGTAAACCAGCAGATGAAGACCTCCCTGTCTCTCCCTCTTTTTCTCTGTAACTCTGTCTTTCAAATAAATAAATCGTTAAAGTAAATAAGTAGGATTCCAAGATGGCTGAATAGGAAAAAAAAAAAATGCCCTGATATTAAAAAGAAAAATTGGGGCTGGCGCTGTGGCACAGTGGGTTAAAGCCCTGGCCTGAAGTGAAGTGCCCGCACCCCATATGGGCGCCGGTTCGAGACTTGGCTACTCCACTTCTGATCCAGCTCTCTGCTATGGCCTGGGAAAGCAGTAGAAGATAGCCCAGGTCTTTGGGCCCCTGCATCCGTGTGGGAGACCTGGAAGAAGCTCCTGGCTCCTGGCTTCAGATAGGTGCAGCTCCAGCTGTTGCAGCCATCTGGGGAGTGAACCAGTGGATGGAAGACCCCTTTCTCTCTGACTCTCTGTATAACTCTGACTTTCAAATAAATAAATAAATCTTAAAAAAAAAAAAAAAAGGAATAGATTTTTCTTTTTCTTTTTCTTTGTAAGATTTATTTGTGGAGATTGGGAAGCAGCTGGCTCCTGGCTTCAGATCGGCGCAGCACCGGCCGTAGCGGCCATTTGCAGAGTGAACCAATGGAACCTTTCTCTCTGTCTATCTCTCTCTCACTGTCTATACTATAATTCTGTAAAAATAAAAGAAAAAAATTAAAAAAATATTTGTTTATTTGAAAGTCAGAGTTACAGAGAGAGAGAGAGAGAGAGAGAGAGAGAGAGGTCTTCCACCCGCTGGTTCACTCCCCAGATGGCCGCAACTGCGCCAATCGGCAGCCAGGAGCCAGGAGCTTCTTCCAGGTCTCCCACGCGGGTGCAGGGGCCCAAGGACCTGGGCCATCTTCTACTGCTTTCCCAGGCATAGCAGAGAGCTGGATTGGAAGAGGAACAGCCAGGACTAGAACCAGCGCCCATATGGGATGCTGGCGCTTCAGGCCAGGGCTTTAACCCGCTGTGCCACAGCGCCGGCCCCAAGAAAAAGCTATTCTTATGGAGCACTAAGTATCTGGCGTTTCCTGCTGATGAAACCCACGTGGAATGTTCTTCATAGGGTACTCACGTCCAGGCTGAAGGAAAACTTGTCCACAGGCTGCGAGTGCTTCCCAGGGCACTTGTGAAAATACAGGCTGTAAAGGCCCGCTTGGTCATCGGTGCTGATGTTAAAGAAAAACTGCAAGTGAAGAAGAAAAAAAGGTAAGCGCACCCAAATTTTCGGCTGAAGTTTTAACTCGCAGGAAAAAATTACGTGTTTAATGGGCTTAAATTCTCCTAAAGCAGAGTTTAAATGGGGGCTTTCTCATCCTACGATCCCCTCCCAACACTCTGCTGTGTAACAACCACTTTTCAAGCATACAGAGGAGCTGTCGGAATCGCACAGTGAGTGCCTGTAAGCCCACGACCGGGGTCAACAACCGCCACGTTCCATGCTTGCTCTCTCACGTACGTCCAGCTCTGGTGGCTGGCACAGAAGCCTGTAGAGGTCATCTAAGACACAGTTCCCTAGGTTTAAGGTCAACACGTCATTTTGCAGTTTGGGCAAAACAAAGAAATACTATTTAATAAAAGAAAAAAAAGGAGGTTCAACATCTACTTGCAAAGAGTTAATATTCCATCATCAAAACTTACCCTGTAAAAGAAAGAAAGAAAGAAAAAACTTAAACCTGCGATTTTAGACAACCATATCCAGGCCCACATTTTTTTTCTGCTTTTCATATATTTCATAGATTGAAATGAAGTTTCATGTAACTGAGAGACTACACACACACACATACAGAATGTGAGTCCTTCATCAATATTTTTCTTAAAGATTTAGTTATTTATTTGAGAAAGAGTTATGGAGACAGAGAGGAGAGACACAGAGAGACTGATCTTCCATCTGCTGGGTCACTCCTCAGATGGCTGCAATGGTCAGGGCTGGGCCAGGCCAAAGCCAGGAGCTTTTTCCATGTCTCCCACCGGGCGCCTCCTTGGTCAATTCTACAAACATTTTACTATTAGCAAAAATTCTAGCCACAAAAAAGAATCTGCTGGGGCTAGCGTTGTGGCACAGCAAGTTAAGCCTCTGCCTTCAATGCCAACATCCCATATGGGCACCGGTTTGAGTCCCGGCTGCTCCACTTCAGATCCAGCTCTCTGCCAATGCACCTGGAAAGCAGTGGAAGATGGCCCAAGTCCTTGGGCCCCTGCACCCATGTGGGAGACCTGGAAGAAGCTCCGGGCTCCTGGTTTTGGCTTGGCCCAGCCCTAGCTATTGCAGCCATTTGGGGAGTGAACCAGCGGATAGAAGATCTCTCTCTGTGGACTCTGCCTTTCAAATAAATAAAAAATAAATCTTTAAAAAACAAAGGAATCTGTTTTAATATATTGTTTAGAGCCTAACATATATGCACACTTGGGGGACGACGAGGACTGTGACAGTGTGGCTCCCATCGGTTATCCCAGAGTCGGGAAGGGGCTCGAGGGGCACACAGGACCCTGGGGTACCAGCACCACTCTTCGTGCCTGTCCTGGGTGATGGAATAAAGCTGATTATTTACAGTTGCTTGTTAAACACAGTGGAAGTACCGCAGGCACGTATACCACAGCATGGGACAGAAACACCCGAGGAGACAGAAACAAAAGACCAAGAATACGCAGCTGAAATTGTTCCTCTGCTAAATCATCCCAAATTCCTATGTAAATGTGACAGCGTGAATTTTAATCCATTCAGGTAGCCAGAAAGGGAAAAGTTTATCAAACATATTTTGTTCTAAAAATAAGACTGAAAGAAGAAGTCTAAAAATGGTATAAAAGTTTGAGATTTTAAAAAAATCAACAGAACCACCAAGGCTGATGACAGTAGACACCCGAACCTTAAAGAAACAGTGAAACAGAACAGTGAAGTCCAGGGCTGGCTGCAGGCGGACAGGCAGTGCTTTTCCAGCAGGAGGCACAAAGGCTGAGGGCCCAAGCTGCAGTCCCAGCACGTGGCCAGGGGGCGGCAAAGACAGAGAGGGCGCGAGGGAGCCGGCCAAGCCCTGCAGGCTCCGGCAGCGCGGGCGCCCATCTCCACCAGGCTGCTCCCTCCCCACAAACCCAGCACCGAGCACCAGGCCCCGATGAGGACATCCTGTGGCCCCCGAAACACCTGCAAACACGACCTTTGTGAACAAGCATTCTGCAGTGAGAGGTGAAGAGACAGAGGGGGCAGACAGACCGACCGGCTGGTCCTGCCCGCTGGTGCACCTCCCGTGGTGGGTGCGCTGGCAGGAAGCCAGGTCGGGACACAAACCAGCGCTCCAGAACAGGACGCGGCGTGCAGGCGGCAGCGGCATCTGTCCATCGCCATGCTGCTACCTCCCCTCCCGTTTCTCATTTCTATTTTAAGACTTTTTATTGGAAAGGCAGAAGTGACAGAGAGAGAGAGAGATCTTTCACCCACTGGTTCACTCCCCTGTTGGCGGCAACAGCTTGGCCTGGGCCAGGTTGAAACCAGGAGCCAGGAACACTACCCAGGTCTCCCATGTGGCTGGCAGGGGCCCAAGTACTTGAGCCTCATCCCCTGCCTTCCCAGGCACTTTAGCAGGAAGCTGGCTCGGAAGCAGAGCAGCCAGGACTCGTGGGAAGCCGGCATCACAGGCAGTGACTAACCCACTGCCCCACATACTGGCCCCACTTTCCGTTTCTAGATGATTCACAGTGAGGCACAGACACAAAGTGAGCTGTCCAGGGTCACTCGGTAGCGGGCTGTGAGGCCCGGGCAATGCACCATTCACGTACATACACTGTGATACTGTCATCCAACCTCACTGCGCTGTGACCACGGGGCTGGCCACACACGGCCACTGGGCCTCGGTGAGCTCATCTGAGATGACAGCCTCACTCTACACCGTTGCCAAGGGTCCTTTCCGATACAGAATTTTATTTTATTTTATTTTTTAATTTATTTGACAGGTAGAGTTACAGACAGTGAGAGAGAGAGAGACAGAAAGGTCTTCCTTCCGTTGGTTCACTCCCCAAATGGCTGCCACAGCCGGAGCCACACCAATCCGAAGCCAGGAGCCAGGTGCTTCCTCCTGGTCTCCCATGGGGTACAGGGCCCAAGCACTTGGGCCATCCTCCACTGCCTTCCCAGGCCACAGCAGAGAGCTGGACTGGAAGAGGAGCAACCGGCACTAGAACCCGGCGCCCATATGGGATGCTGGTGCCGCAGGTGGAGGATTAACCTAGTGCACCACTGCACCGGCCCCCTCCGGTACAGAATTCTACACTTGACACATGCTCAACAGGGTCAGAGCGGCCGAGGGGTCATTGGAGCAGGCAGGCAAAACTGGACTGCAAGCTGGTCCTTGTGGCTCACGGCCACAGAGGTGTTCATTCCAGCACAGGGGACTCCCAGGGTGTGCTAACAGCACCTGCCTCCTGGGTCCCTACAAAGCTTTAACTGTGTTCGGTGACTGCAAGCCCGCCCAGGTGACTCCCCCTAAACACAAAATTCCTTCGGGAACCCCATCTTCCCTGACAGAAAAGCCTGCAAATTTAACACCTACCTGAAATGAAACGGCACCGCCACTAGTATGGACAGAAAAGGATTTCTCGCCTGTCACCTAAAAAGACACAATAACCCGTTTAAGGATGATACCAGCAGGGAAGGTATGCTAACTGAAACTAAAATTAACTGAGAAAAACCATTCTTATTTGTGGGCTTTCTGAGGATGGCATGTCCCATCACTTCGGGATCCGTGTGAAATCCCGTTCACGGAGCACGGCAGTCACCCTCCACCCACTTCCTCTCTCAGCTCTCCCCTGCCTCTCCACTGACACCCAACTGCAGCCCACTGACCGAGCCACCTGCCACAGTGCCCTGTACCGTAACACGCCAGAGAGCCCCAGACAGAGACCCAGGCTGCAGCCGGACCCCACCTGGACTCCGCTCCTGACCCCAAACGCTAAGTGAGGAAAAGAAACGAACTACTGATACACAGCACACACGGTTAACTCTAAGTAAGTGTGCAAAACAAAACAGAGGTTACACACCACCCAACTCTACACTACAACGACGAACCCGCGGGTGCAGGAGAGGGAGATCACAAAGGGCAGGAGGAACTTTGGGTGATACACATGTGCACTACCTTCACTGATGATAAGTAAGATTATCAAACGGTTGCTTTAAAGAAGTGCAATTTATTGAATGTCAATTACACCTTGACAAAGCTATCAAAATAAAATGTATTTGGATGCCCCTTACTGAAAAAAGTCCAGAGATCCCAAATCTAAACTTCCCCAACTTCTCCACTTCTATTTCTACCATCCATTCTCCCCACTCCTCCTCCCACCCACTAACCAGCCCCAGCAGGACCTCTTCTTTCACACCCCAAGGCTTTCCCCCGGGCCAGAGCCTGGGCACCCTGTGTCTGGGGTGTCCCTGCTTCCTCCAAGGCTGCCCTGCCCAGCACTTTGGGCAGGGTGAGCTTCAGCAAGCGTTACTGTATCACGGCCTTTCCTGACCAGGAGCCCAGGCAACGTCCCATTGCCTGCACATCAATGCCCTCCACTGTGCAGCCGGTACCCAGGTGACTGCACTCACACACGTCCAGGGAAGCCGGGCAGTGGGCGGGTGGTGCTTACCTTGGAATCCACTGCGCTTCTTTTAGAATTCCCACTTTCTAGAAGCAGAAACATTTAAAAGACGTTATTCATGACTCTGCTCATACGCAGCCGTTTACGAGGCTCTGGCCTAACGTCAGCACGCAACAAAATGCAGAGCCACCATCTCCTCCTGTGGCAAGTCGTGATCTTAGCTGCAGAAGCAGCACGCAGAACTAGTGACATCACAGTGCCATCCAACAAGCGATAATACCAAAAGGGAACTCACTTCCGAATAATCTGCTCTGTGTTGCCGCCAGAGATGGCACACAGACCACTTTGCTTATTCCTAAGTAATCATATTTGACAACAGATCATGCCATAAAACACACCTGTGAGGCTGACGTACGCAGGGAAAAACTGACTGCAAATGCTATCGGCACAATGCAGCCTTCTGTCCTCTGCGAGGGAGCCCCGGTGCTGGGGCTCTGCCGCACACACGCCGAGCGCCGGGCCTCGCTTTTACTCAGAGCTCCTGAAGGCGGAGCCAGGGTTTCAGGCTCCCTGCAGGACGGGGAGGAGTTTCAGAACAGACTTCCTGCCCAGGCCGTGGTCACTGAACACAAGGAACCCAGACAGGAAGGAGACGGTGCCCAGACGTTAAACTACACTGGCACACAACTGGATGGCTCTGTGTGATCTTCACCTGGATCGCCTGACAAACTGAGGAAAACTATGAATAGCACAGTAAACCACCTTCACAGGACTCATGGTGGGGGGCGCTGCAGCCCAGCTCAGCAGGTTAGGCTGTGCGTGGGATGCCTGCCCCCCGATCCCAGTGCCTGGGTTAAGTCCAGCTCCTCCGTGCACCCAGCCCAGCCTCCTGCCAGCGCACACCCTGAGAGGCAGCAGATTGTGGCTCAAGTCCTTGGATCCCTGCTCTTGTGGGAGTGGACCAGTGGGTGGGAAAACCTGTGTCTTTTTTCGCCTTTTAAATAAGTAAATTAATAAGCATTTATTAAAAAGAACTGAAGGGTCTGTGTTGTGGCACAACGGCTTAAGCTGCCACTTGCAACAACGGCATCCTCGGCTGCAGCGCTGGTTCGAGCCCCGGCTGCTCCGATGCCGACCCAGCTCCCTGCTAGTGCGTCTGGGAAGGCACTGGAAGATGGCCACCTACGCGGGAAGATGACGACAGCACTCCTGGCTCCTGGCTTCAGCCTGGCCCAGATTTAATTGCTGTGGATGGACACTTGGAGAGTAGATCAGTGGATGAAAGATTTCTCTCTCTCTCTCTGCCTCTCAAATAAATAAATACATCTCAAAAATTTTTTCAAAAAGAACTCACATATATCAACAGAAAAAACTGACAGCTAACAAAAGAGGTCGTAACTGAAAAGTGGTCACTCAACACGTGGAGAGAAAGTTCAGCTCAGCAACGAGCAGGACGAGAACACTCGCTGCCTTTCATTTTAGGATCATTTTTTAAGAAGAAAGCACCTGGTAGGCCGGCGCCGCGGCTCACTAGGCTAATCCTCCGCCTTGTGGCGCCGGCACCCCGGGTTCTAGTCCCGGTCGGGGCGCCGGATTCTGTCCCGGTTGCCCCTCTTCCAGGCCAGCTCTCTGCTGTGGCCCGGGAGTGCAGTGGAGGATGGCCCAAGTGCTTGGGCCCTGCACCCCATGGGAGACCAGGAGAAGCACCTGCTCCTGCCATCGGATCAGCGCAGTGCGCCAGCTGCAGTGGCCATTGGAGGGTGAACCAATGGCAAAGGAAAACCTTTCTCTCTGTCTCTCTCTCTCACTGTCCACTCTGCCTGTCCAAAAAAAAAAAAAAAAAAAAAAAAAAAAAAAAAGATAGAAAGAAAGAAAGCAAGCAAGCAAGCACCTGGTGTTTGGGAGAACATGGCACACATGATGACGTGTGCATCACCCCGATGCATTTCTGACAGGAGTGTAAATTCACCCAACTCAGGCTCAAAGGAACTTGAAAATACGTAACAATCTTACCAAAAGCATTCATAACCTTTGAACCAGAAACTCCTCTTCTGGGAACCCCCTCAAGGCAGTTCTACCTACGCAACAAAGGTCTATGCCCAGAGTCCCACACGGCAGTATTACAAGAGAACAGACATGTCTCCAGAGTTACAGCATCCACTTAATCAACTATTCGATCACTAACAAAGACATTAAATAAGTTAAAAACATCACTATAGATTTTGAGAATCGAACGTCCCAGACTTAGGAAACAAGCTCCTAAGGAAACTTAAATGACTAAAATTCTAGCACCAGGAATAAGGAGAAAGGACTGCTCTTTCTATTTTCCTACATTTTTCTTTAGTTTTACACCTGTCTGCCTCAAAATAAAACAATGCTAAGAGGACAACGCGTCACGCTCGCACCCACGGGGCAGGGTGCGGAGGAAACGCCAGCTCCCGCCGGGTTTACCTTGGGCTTCCTGGGTGTGGTTGCCTGCGGAGCCAGGGTCAGCGTCGGGCTTCTGGCTCTGACCAAGGACTTTGTCATCCCTGCTGACGACCACCACCGGGAAGGGAGCACCAGCTTCCGACGGAGACTTGACCTTCACCCTGCATCCAGACGAGACAGAAGGAAGACGCTCACAGCGGTGCTCCTGTCCGTCTGTGGACGCCAGTGCCAGGTGCGGAGCCACGCCCCACACACACGGGCCCCTGCTAAACGCAGGTTCTTTGCCCGCATCTCCCAGAACATGACGCCGAGCTTCAGGAAGGTGAACACTGCCCGAGGGCACCAGGCTCAGGTAGCCGGGCAAGGACCAGCCACTCACTTCCCAAAGCCTGGATCCTGAGCAACCACACGATGCTGCGCCCACATCTCCCTGGCGCTCTCAACGCTCAGCAAATGAGCGCACCAGGGAGACACAGGAAGCGCAGGTGACGTCTGGGGGAGCCCGAAGGGGCAGTGAGCCCTCCGAGCTGCCTGCCTCACACCCACTTCCACCCTTCCCTCTTCACACACCCAATCTGTGCAGCCCGTCCTCCCAGCACCAGTGTGCACACGTGCCCCAGCCCGGCACGTCTGCTGACCCGCCCGGGGAAGGCGCATTCTCTTCTGACCGCTGAGGCAGGGCCATGTGGTGTGGTGTGGGCTGGGAGCCCTGCTGAGCTTGAAGCAGCTGACCTCGAGGCAGCAGAGCAGACATGAACCTGAGTGCTGAGCGCTGACTGAGCCCCGAGCCCCGAGCCCTGAGCCCCTCGTGACAGCAGATCCTGTTGTTCCGTCTCTCACCTGAACCCGCTCGCCCCACCCTGGACTTTCAAACAAGTGAGGTTATTGATGTCTCCACTGTTTAAACCAAAAGCACCCTGACTAATACGAAACTCAAATTCATTTCCTTAAATGAAAACAGCAGGTGGGACGCAGGGGGCGTGGCCCAGCGGGTTAAGCCACCAGTTAGGAAGCAGCCCGTATCGGAGGGCAGCTCTAAGTCCCAGCAGCTCCACTTCCAATCCAGCTTCCTGCTGCTGCATGCTGGGAGGCACAGGTAATGGCCCAAGTGCTTAGGTCCCTGCCACCCAGGTGGGAAACCCAGATGGAGTTCCAGGCTCATGGCTTTGGCTGGCCCAGCCCTTGTTGGGGCATTGAGCCAACAGATGGAAAATATCTCTCCCTCTCTATAATTCTGCCTTTCAAGTAGATGAAAATAAACAAACATTTTAGGAAAAAAAAAAAAAAAAGAACAAGGGGCAGGCACTTGGCACAGCAGCTAGGTGACTTGACGTGCCTGTGTCCTGCATCAACCTGGCTGGAGCCCCAACTCCACTTCCAGTCTAGCTTCTGTCAGGTCCCTGCCACCCCTGTGGGAGACTCAGACGGAATTTTGGCTCCTTGCTTTGGCCTGGCTCAACCGTGGCTATTGCGGGCATTTGGGTAGTGAATCAGCAGGGGGAAGATCTCTGTCTCTCTGCCTTTCAAAATGAGAAATAATTTTTTTTTTAAAAAGGAAAACAAAGGGGCCGGCGCCGCAGCTCACTAGGCTAATCCTCTGCCTGCAGCGCCAGCACCCTGGGTTCTAGTCCTGGTCGGGGCGCCAGATTCTGTCTCGGTTGCTCCTCTTCCAGTCCAGCTCTCTGCTGTGGCCCGGGAAGGCAGTGGAGGATGGCCCAAGTGCTTAGGCCCTGCACCCGCATGGGAGACCAGGAGGAAGCATCTGGCTCCTGGCTTCAGATCGGCGCAGCGGGCCTGCCGTAGCAGCCATTTGGGGGTGAACCAATGGAAGGAAGACCTTTCTCTGGCTCTTTCTCTCTCTCTCTCACTAACTCTGGCTGTAAAAAAAAAAAAAAAAAAAAAAAAAAAAAAAAAAAAGAGAGAGAGAGAGAGAGAGAGAGAGAGAAAGAGAAAGAAAAAGAAAAAGAAAACAAGGGGCCAGGGCTGGAGCTCACTGGGTTAAAACCATGGCCTGCAGTGCCAGCATGCCATGTGGACATGGGTTTGAATCCCAGCTGCTCTACTTTCCACCCAATTCCCTGCTAATGCACCTGGGAAAGCAGGGGAGGGTGGCCCAAGTGCTGGGGCCCCTGCACCCCTGTGGGAGACCCAGAAGAAGCTCCTGGTTCATGGTTTTGGCCATTTGGGGAGTGAACCATCGAATGGAAGATCTCTCTCTCTCCTTCTCTCTTTCAAATAAAAAAAATAAATCAAGAAAGAAGAAAGAAACAAAGAGAAAGAGAGGGAAGGAGGGGGGGAGGGAGAGAGGGAAAGGAAGGAAGGAAGGAAGGAAGGAAGGAAGGAAGGAAGGAAGGAAGGAAGGAAGGAAGGAAGGAAGGAAACAGGCTAGTGTGTGGCATAGCAATTAAGTTTCTGCCTGTGACTTGGCATCCCATATGGGCGCCGGTTTGAGACCCGGCTGCTCCAGTTCTAATCCAGCTCCCTGCTGATGTGCCAAGAAAGCAGAGGAAGATGGTCCAAATGTTTGGGCTCCTGTGCACATGTGGAAGACCTGGAAGAAGCTCCAGGCTCCCAGATTCAGCCTGCTCCAACCCCAGCCGTGTGGCCATTTGGGGAGTGAATCAGCTGATGGAAGACCTCTTCTTGTCTTTCCTCCTCTCTTTATAACTCTGCCTTTCAAGTAAATTAAAAATAAATAAATATTTTCTTTTTAGAAAACCTTAAGTTCTTATGGAGAGTATGGAGCTAGGGCCTACACTGGTCTTATGGGAAAGTACTTCATTTTTATCATAGATACTTCCTCCTTCCCATCTTATTCATCTCACACCCTCCTTCTGGGCTACTCGCAGCCCACCTCACAGCGAGCCTGAGCAACCATTCCTAGCCTACACCTCTTCGAAGGCTCCCTCAGCAGTGACACACAGGGACCTGGAGTGTGGCCAGGGGGCACCTGCCGCACCTCAAAACACAGCCCCACAGTCATCCGAGTTCAGATGCTTTGAAACGACCTGCTACCCAGCCACGCTCGCCAGCACTCTCAAGAAGCAGGGCCCACGTGGCGAGGCGGTCGGGACACTGAGGCCCAGCGTCACAGAGCTGGTGGGCGGCACGAGGCGTCGTTCGGGCCCGTCCGTTCCTTACCCTGGCCCTCCAGTTTTATTCTCTGTAATGATGACCCAGCTTACTGAACGCACCTCTACTTCACGGCCCTCTGCCTCAGCACAGGGCGTTCCCTCTGCCTGAAGTGCTCTTCCTGTCCTCGGTCACCCTGGAAGGCGGCGTGGGCGGCCCCCACGCCCACTGCCCTGAAGGCTTCCCTTTCCAACCACGTCTCCACCTTGCCGTGACCGCTCCTGTGGCCGGTCTGCCTGCCCCACTCTGCCTCCCCATCTCGTGCTGCATCTCAGCACGATACTTGGCAAGTAGCAAGCACCCAGTGAAGGCAACAGCTTCTCTCTAGGGTTGACCAAAAGCAAGATTAGATTTACTTACTCACTTCTGGAGAAGTCTAGGATTAGAAGAGTGACGGAGACGGACTGCTTCTTCAGAATACAGTAATTCGCATCTTCATCCTGAGAAAGGAAGGACCAACTGTCCCTCATGCAGTCCATTCCGAACAAGAACAGTACGTTTTCCGGCACGAGGTAAATTCCAAAATGCAAAGCCCACCACAGCGCTCTGCAACGCCTGGAAGCCACGCGGCTGCCACAGAAAAGGCCTGCAAGCAGCAGGGGCCCCGCTTCACACCTGGGGCTCAGTGAACGCAGCGATCAGACCGCATTTAACACGTACCAGGTAGGACGAAAAGCCATCGTTCTTCGTACGTTCTAGGCTGAATCCAAGCTACAGGCGGTGGGGGAAGAGCAGAAAAAGAGAAGTAAACATCTACACAACTGTCCATTCCTTTCTTTAAAAAAACAGGGATGGGGGCCAGCGCTGTGGTGTAGCGGGTAAAGCCGTGATCTGCAGTGCCAGCATCCCACATGGGCACCAGTTCAAGTCCTGGCTGCTCCACTTCCGATCTAGCACCCTGCTAAATGTGCCTGGGAAAACAGAAGAAAATGGCCCTCGTGCTTGGACCCCTGCACCCACATGGGAGACCTGGAAAAAGATCCTGACTCCTGGCTTTGGATCAGCCCAGCTCTGGTCACTGTGGACATGTGGGGAGTGAGCCAGCAGGTGGAAGATCTCTCTCTCTCTCTCTCTCTCTAATTTTGCCTTTCAAATAAAATAAAATAACATCTTTTTTAAAAAGTATGTATTTATTTTCACTTTACTTGAGAGGCAGGGACATTCTCTATCTGCTGATTTATTTCTCAGATTCTCTCAGGAGTCAGGGCTGGGCCAGGCTGAAGCCAGGAGCCTCAAGCTCGGTCATGGGTGGCAGGACCCAGGCACCTGCTGTCTCCCAAGATGTGCGTTAGTGGGAAGCTGCATCAGGTGTGGAGCCAGCACTTGAACCCGGCTCTCTGGTACGGGCTGGCGATGTCCTAAGCAGCATTTTCCTTTTTTTTAAAGATTTATTTATTTGAAAGGCAGAGAGAGAGAGAGAGAGAGAGAGAGAGAGAGAGATCTTCCAGTCACTGGTTCACTCCCTAAATGGCCACAGTGGCTGCAGTTGGGCCAGGCTAAAGCCAGGAGTCAACACCTCAATTCGGGTTTCCCCAAACAGAGGGTGGGAGGCACTCAAGTACTTGAGCCATCAACCACTGCTCCCTATGCACATGGCAGGAGCTAGAGCAGAACCAGAGTGGCTGGTATTCAAGTCAGCCTTCTGATACGGGGTACAGGCACCCCAAGTAGTGGCTTCATCTGCCAGCCGCACCCCTGGCCCTCCAACCAGCATCTTCCTTGTGCCAAGTCTCGCCTCGCCCACATCCTCCTTAATCAGGGAGCAGGAAAGGGCATGCTTTCAGCCTAGTTCCTCTTCACTTTCTGAGCACTCATAAAATCACCAAGGACTAGAATTATTCAAGAACTGCAATCTAAGTACTAAAAGCAAACTGCCTGGTGCCTAACACACAGTCTGGTTCTGGTCAGCTCACTTCCCTCCACACTCTGACACTTCCTGTTTACCCGGGCAGAGCGGCAGGAGCAGGTACTCACGGCGGCGTCCTTGTCTGCGGCTCTTTCAGGCTCGCTCACCGACAGGCTGCTGACGTTGACCTGCATGTACCCATCCTTGAAGAAGCCAAAGGTGTTCAGGTGAACCTTGTGCCTCACGTCGTCCTGCAGACACACGCAGGGGCAGAATCAGTCCCACGCAGACGCTAACTCTGGATTACATAACCTGCAGTTTCCAGCCAGCCTCAGTAATACACACGGCTGTGGTAACGTAACTTTCTCCAGAAGCTGTGGCGGCTCCTCGGGAAGCCCTAAGGTGCCAATAGCTGTGCAGGGGCACACAGCAGCATCAGGGCACCCCGGGGCAACCACACGGTTCTGGGCAGACTCGGCGGGGGTACACAGCAAGGTCAGGGCACCCCGGGGCAACCACACAGGTTCTGGGCAAACTCGGCGGGGGCACACAGCAAGGTCAGGGCACCCCGGGGCAACCACACAGGTTCTGGGCAGACTCGGCGGGGGTACACAGCAAGGTCAGGGCACCCCGGGGCAACCGCACGGGTTCTGGGCAAACTTGGCGGTCAGCCGGGATGAGCGCCGTGTTTTAGTCCTCTTCGCATCCTTCCTGAGAGGCCACTGCCGGCATTCACACGTGCACAGGGATAGGGAGGGGCAGAGGGGATGGGGAGGACAGCCAAAGCCGCTCCAAGAATCACTCATTAACAAAGACCTTATTACCCTGTGGGTACGTGGCGATCCCGCTGCCGGATCAGAGTGCACCTGCATCTTAATTTTCTAACATATAATTCAACTTTTAAGGAAGGTTTATTTGCAGGGCCGGTGCTGTGGCACAGCGAGTAAAGCCCTGAATGAAGTGCCAGCATCCCATATGAGTGCTGGCTCAAGTCCCAGCTGCTCCACTTCTAATCCAGCTCTCTGCCAACACGCCTGGGAAAGCAGCAGAAGATGACCCAAGATGGGCCCCTGCACCCACGTGGGAGACCTGGAAGAAGCTCCTGGCTCCTGGCTTTGGCCTGGCCCAGTCCTGGCTATTGTGGCCATTTGGGGAGTGAACCAGCAGACGGAAGATGTCTCTAACGCAACCTTTCAAATAAAAAAAAAATTTACTAGTATATAGCACAGGGTGGGTTCTCAGGGACAAAACCTCATGCAAAAGCAATCCCTGGAGTCAGCCAGCTGCGACCCAGAAGCAGGAAAATCCTGCGCTCTGCCACAACCCGAACCGCGCCCCACAGGCAGACGCCGACCTCTCAGCCCAGCCGACACAATGCCAGACCCATACGACAGCAGCCGCCGCAGACACCTCCAGCCTGGGTTCCACAGAGACTGATACTGTGTAAAATGACTGCGCTAACCCAAATTCCAACGCCTTCTGTAAGCAGGCAGCTGCTTCCTGGTGCGAGTGGCAGATCGGACATCTCCTGGACATCAGGGGAGGGCTGACGGCAAACTCCAAAGGCCGGTGAGAAGAGGCTGGGGCCAAAGCGGCAGGAGCAGCAGCCGCGCTACACCCGCAGCCCGGAGCCGCCGCACATCTGCCTGCCACCAAAGGAGCCTTCTCTCCTAGTCCGTCCTCCACTTAAGGAGCACACAGGGGTCCTCCAGAAGTCCACAGGAAAGGCACACCATGGCAACACCACGGGGCAGGTGCCGTGGTGCGGCAGCCGAGTCAATGCCTGGGATGCCCTCGCCCCACACCCCTGCTAACGGCGCCCGGAGGCAGCAGGTGGCAGTCCTAGAATGTGGGCTTCCCCAGCCACGTGAGAGACCTGGATGGGTTTTCTGGGTCCTGGCTTCAGTCTGGCCCAGGCCTGGCTGTTGTGGGCATGTAGGGAGCCAATCAGCAGATGGCATGTCTCTCTCCCTCTCCCTCTGGCTCTGCTGCTCTCCCTTTCAAATAAACAAACACCTATGCGTGCATTCCAAAGCTGTTTTGCACCAAAATAAACTTAACTTTTAATTCTTCTTTGTCATGAACCCTGTACCAAACAGCTCTTGGAGAGGCCAAGGAGAGACACAGTTGTTCCACTTCCTCTCTCTCCGCCCTGGCCTGAGGTTTTGGTCCCTGTTTCCCCTCAGCACTTGTGAAAAACTCAAGGCTCTGAGGTCAAACCTCGGCAATGCCCAGGGCAGTCCTGACTTCCCTGTCCTTACCACGGTTTCGGCTCCTTTCCCCCTTTCTGGCTCCTGGGGACTTGCCTGCTTTCTCGGTGCTCAGCCCTGCTCACAGCGAGTCTGCTCAACTCCCACTTCCCAGCAGGACGGAGGGGCTCGCAGCAGCTCCCACAGACCCGCCAGGATGCCAGGGAAGACGGCGGTGGCCACCTGCATGGAAGGCAGTGGAGCGCTGCTAACTGTTTAAAACCACAGAGACCGGGGCCGGCGCTGCGGCGTAGCGGGTAAAGCACCGCCTACAGTGCTGGCATCCCTTACGGGCGCTGGTTCGAGTCCCAGCTGCTCCACTTCCGATCCAGCTCTCTGCTATGGCCTGGGAAAGCAGTGGAGGATGGCCAAGTCCCTAGGCCCCTGCACCCACGTGGGAGACCCAGAGGAAGCTCCTTGCTTCAGATTGGTGCAGCTCTGGCTGTTGCGGATGGAAGACCACCACCCTCTGCCTCTCCTTCTCTTTCTGTGTAACTCTGACTTTCAAATAACTAAATAAAATCTTAAAAAAAAAACTAAAAGGCTTAAGATAGTGGCAGATAGATCTAAAAATCATTAAAAAAAAAAAAAAAAAAAGAGAGAGAGAGAAAAGCCACAGATCACAGCCGTTCTCAGGGTGTAATTCTCCCCCAGAATCCCCAGCTGGGCAGGGCTGCAGAGAGAATGGAGCAGACAGCGACCGGTGGGCAGTGCACACAGAATGCGCTGCCTGGTGTGTAACAGCCACGTGCAGGGGCCCCACCCGGGTGAGAGGTCAGGAAGGTGGGGCCTCAGGAGAGTCACTTGCTTGTCCATCACAGGTCAAGAACCCGTGTGTTCTGAAGGGATGCCCTCTAGCCAGCCCCGCAGGGAAGCGCGCCCTCCACGCCCTCAGAGAGACCGTCTCCCCAGCGACGAGCGGCTGCGGTGTGCGACATCAGCAGCACTTTTCTTTACTCTTTTCCCACCTTTGTATCATTTCATGTGGTGACACAATGCCCACTGAAGACAGGTTTTTGAAGGATACCAGGAAAAATACGGGCGTCGCAGTGACCAGCGTCCAGCACTTCCCAGAACTGACGCCCTGCGGGCTCTGGCTACGCTCTCTCATCCTCTCGTAGGGCCGGTGCTTGGCGCAGAGACGCTGCTTAGTGCTGCTCAGGATGCCTGCACCCCGCGGCAGAGCGCCTGGGCCCCGTCCCCGCTCTGCTCCTGCTTCCGGCTCCTGCTAACGTGCATCCTGGGGAGCGGCAGTGAGGACCAGGCTCCTCCACGCACAGGAGAGGGGGAACTGAGTTCCCCGCTCCCAACCCCAGCCTGGCCCAGATGCAGCTGCTGCAGGCATTTGCAGAGGGATCCCATGGACAAAGAGTGCGCGCGCTCTCTCTCCCCCTCTCCCTCTTTCTCTGCTGCTCTTTCAAATAAAAATAAATAAGCTTTTTCTAAAAAATCTTTAAAAACACCAAAAGGCACATATCATTCTATTTTTTTTAAATTTATCAAAGACTTGAAAACAATTTATCCAACAATAAAAAGGTTAGTGCAGTGGGACTGTACATGGAAATTTTTCCTTACACTTTGTCTTTTTTGCAAATTTCTAACAATGTTCATGGATTACTTTGTACTTAGAAAATAATTAACTGTTGTTTTTCAAGTGTGACCAGCAGGCAGTAACCTGACGCTCAGCTCCATCTTAAGCTATCACATCACAGGAGTGCCTGTAAACTACACCTCTCTGTACAGACCTCAGAGACACAGACGTCTCCAGACTGCAAGGACCACCCCGGAACTCACTCAGCTTTGCTTGATTCAAGTCCACGGGAGTGAGTCAATATGTACAGGACACCACAGAGGGCCGAGGCCAAGAAGCGAAAAACACTCGGGCCCTGAGAACGCTGGTCTGAGCTCCACCCTCCACCCCCCAACACTTATTCCACAGCAAATCCCAGGGGCCGGCGCTGTGGCATAGTGGGTAAAGCGACCACCTGCAGTGCCAGCATCCCATATGTGCACTGGTTCGAGTCCCAGCTGCTCCACTTCCGATCCAGCTCTCTGCTGTGGCCTGGGAAAGCAGCAGAAGATGCCCCAAGTGCTTGGGCCCCTGCACTAACGTGGGAGACCCGGAAGAAGATCCTGGCTCCTGGCTTCAGATTAGCACAGCCCCAGCCATCACAGCCAGGTGGGAATGAACCATCAGATGGAAGACCTCTCTCTCTCTCTGCCTCTCTCTGTGTAACTCTGACTTTCAAATAAATAAATCTTTTTTAAAAAGCCAAAAAAGGAACAGACATCCTATCACTTCATCTATCAATATCTCAATGTGTGTCTCTGATAAAGGCTTTAAGAAACAATAACCAAGATAACACAGAAATTGCTTATCAAGTTAATTAAGCAAGATTGCTCACCCAAGAAAAGCCAAGGTCACTAGAACACAGGACTGCGCTCAGATGCAGTTCAGGGTGAGAACAGGTTCTCCTGGCTCTCCTCCCAGACTTGATTATCTGGAAGCGGTGAGAACACAGCTGGCTCTAACACAACCGGCACCCTGCAAGCACCAGTGCAGCGTGGGACGAGCGTGAGCACCGACGTGCGCTGCCCACACGGCCCTCGCGAGGGGAACGCGCAGGGCAGACGCCCTGGATGCTCTCAACAGTCAGGAACGCTCGTCCTCGTTCCACAGACCACCCTGTAAAACGGAGCTTCACCGACACCATCAAAATCCTTAATAACGCACTGTGCATTTAAAACTGAGGTTTAAGTATTTTCTTTTTCTTTCTGTTGTTTTAAGAATTATTTATTTGGAAGTTGGAGTTACACAGAGAGAGAGAGAGAGAGGTCCTCCATCCACTGGTTCACTCCCCAAGTGGCCGCACATATCTAGTCATAATTACGTTTGCAAGGCTTTCTGTCTCCCTCTTTGCAGGCAGTTTATTCCTACCAGCACAGCTGCTGTATCAGTATCTCGGGCTTCACACGCCCTGAGAAACAGCCTCTCTGAGGAAGGTTCCCTAAAACGTTGCGCCTGGAGAGCAGATCTGAAATCAAAAGACAACAGAGGCCTCTGGGGGGGGCGGGCGGGGGCAGCCAAGGTTTTCCTGGTTTTGGACCCGAGTGGCCGGACCACGAAATCCTCCCTGCAGCAGATCCTCGGGAGCCAGCGCCCCGCCAGAGAAGGAAGGGGCACACCAGGCGCCACGGCCTCACCAGCCGCACCACGCCACTCCTCAGCCTGCACGGCAGCCGCCCCCCCCCACCACGGCGTCAGTAACCTGGGCCGGGGGCCCGGGGATGCTCCTGATGTCCCCCCAACCCTGCAGCTCCCAGCTGGGTGAGGAACAGACGGCTCACAATCTTTCAGCTGGGCTATTCCACTCTGGTCCTCGCTGCGAGTCACAGAACTGAGGTCGCCTAACAAGACAGGATTCTGAACGTCCAGTCCAGGCTCACAGAGGCCAGCACGGCACCTGGAGAGCGGTGCTGAGCGCCACCAGTCTCCACGGGGAGCTGCCACGTGGCACACTGCCCACGCCTTCATTCGCTTCCACAGGAACCCTGAGGAGAGAGGCGCCCTGCCCGCACCTTCGGCTTTCTGGGCTTGGAGCCTGTGAGGCCCGGGCAGCTGCTTGTCCCCAACAGACGCACTGTCATAGCCCACACGCTGTAGAGAATCTTCCAGCGAGGAGTAGTGGCCTGGCCTCGTCTCATGCTGCTCGGTGGCTGTCCCCTGTCCTACGACACTGACCACGTCACACTCGTTCACCTTGTCTGGGTTCATCTGCATATCATGTTTGTGCAAATAAACGCTCACGCCAAATTAGTGGCCTAGTTCTTGCAGTTGAATATTATATTTGTGATACTGAAGTATTTGCTTTAGTTCCAAATAAAAATACTGAAGGAAAGGGGGGGGGGGGACAGAGGCCCATGCTGTAGGGCCGCAGACTGCAGCACCAGTGTCCCATACAGGCGTCGGTTTTAGTCTTGCTCCACTTCCAATCCAGCTCCCTGCTAATGCACCCGGGAAAACAATGGAAGATAACCCAAGTACGTGGACTCCTACACGCATGTGGGAGACCGGGAAGAAGCTCCTGGCTCCAGCCTGGTCAGCCTTGGTTGTTGAGGCCACCTGGGGAGTGAATCAGAGGGTGGAAGATTTCTCTGCCTCTCTCTCTTCCTTAAAAAAATAAAATAAAGACACTGGAAGGCTAACAAACACGCTGCCACCCTGAACCTCAACAGTCTACTTGAGAGGCCACCTTTTTCCCATCAGGTCGGCAAATCCAGCCTTCTGTGCAGTGTCGTGAGACCCTCGGGCTCCTCCATTCACCATTACACGCTGAGTAAGCCGACAAAACCCTCGCAGAGGAGGGCTGCTCAGTACCTCCACTTAGTCCCCCCGTGCTGGGGAATCTGCTCCGCCAACGCCGGTGCTGATGCACAGAGACACACGGGTACTTCCAGGACCCTCACCCATTCAGCTCTCTTGGGGAGCTCGGAACCCTGTCCTCCCGAGTGTCTAGGGACAAGCCTGGCACCCCCACAGCCTGGGGGGAACCCCCTCAGCGTTCCTTCCCTAAGGGTGCAGTGCAGGGCCCTCTCTCTGAGGTTCTGTGTTCTGTTCCCAGGGAGGGAGCTATGAGCCAGGAACTGGGGACGAAAACCAAGAAAACACACGTGCCACAGTGCCACAGGCCACTCCTGGCTTTCGATCACTGAGCCCTTCCATCAGAACGATGCACTCGTACGTACAGCGACAGTCACAGCTTTGCCTTCAATAGCCGAGCCAGGTAATAGAAATGTGCTTCAGGGCCGGCGCCACGGCTCACTAGGCTAATCCTCCACCTTGCGGCGCCGGCACACCGGGTTGTAGTCCCGGTCGGGGCGCCGGATTCTGTCCCAGTTGCCCCTCTTCCAGGCCAACTCTCTGCTATGGCCAGGGAGTGCAGTGGAGGATGGCCCAGGTGCTTGGGCCCTGCACCCCATGGGAGACCAGGAAAAAGCACCTGGATCCTGGCTCCCGCCATCGGATCAGCGCGGTGCGCCGGCTGCAGCGGCGGCCATTGGAGGGTGAACCAACGGCAAAGGAAGACCTTTCTCTCTCTGTCTCTCTCTCTCACTGTCCACTCTGCCTGTCAAAAAAAAAAAAAAAATGTGCTTCAAATGTCAACCCACAAAAGAATGATTTTAAAATGAACTATGGAGGGGAGGGCGCTGTGGTGCAGGGAGTGAGCCGCCGCCTGCAATGCCAGGCTGCTGGCCGCTCCACTTCCGATCCAGCTTCCTGCCAGTGGGAAAGCAGCAGAAGATGGCGCAGGTGCTTGGGTCCCGAAACTCACATAGGAGACCTGCTTGAAGCTCCTGGCTTCCCCTGGCTGTTGCAGCTGCTTGGGGAGTGAACCAATGATTAGAAGATCGATCTCTCTCTCTTTTAACTCTGCCTTTCAAATAAACGAAACTGGGATGTCCCGGCTGCTCCACTTCTGATCTCTGCTATGGCCTGGGAAAGTAGAAAATGGCCCAAGTCCTTGGGACCCTGCACCTTCGCGAGAGACCTGGAGGAATCTCCTGGCTCCTGCCTTTGGATCAGCCCAGCTCCAGCCGTTGCGGCCATTTTGGAAGCGAACCAGCAGATGAAAGACTCTCTCTCTCTCTCTCTCTCCCCTCTCTCTTTCTCTGCAACTCTGCCTTTCAAATAAATAAGCACATCTTTAAAAAAATTTTTAAAAATCTTAAGAATACATTAGTTAATTCATTAAGAAGGGGTGGGCACTGTGGAACATCAGGTTAAGTGCCACTTGGGACGCCCACATCCCGTATCAGAGTGCTTGGGATGGAGCCCTGCCTCGACTTCTGTTCCACCTGCCTGTCAGGCAGCAAGTGATGCCCCAAACACTTGGGTTCCTGTCACCTGCACGGAGAGTCGGGTGGAGTTCCTGGCTCCTAGCTTCGGCCTGGCCCAGCCCTGACTGCTGTGGGCATTTGGGGAGTGAACCAGTGGATGGAAGCTCTCTCCTCTCTCTATCGCTCTGTCTTTCAAATAAATAAATACATAAAACTCTAGGGGTGGGCACTGTAGCACAGTGGGCTGAGCTGCCACTTGGGACAGCTACTGCCCTAGCAAAGTGCCTGGTTCAAGTCCCGGCTGTCAGTGCTTGCAGCGCAGCTAAGACATCTGGGAGGCAGCAGGTGACAGCCCAGTGCTTGGGTTCCTGCCCCCGACATGGGAGACCCAGACAGGGTTCCTGGCATCTGGCTTCAGCCTGGCCTAGCCCCCGGCTATTGCAGGCACATGGGGAGTGAACCAGTGGATGGACAATCTGTCTCCCCCGTCACTTTCAAATAAATAAATAAATCTTAAAAAATAAATTCTGCGTCTTCATTACACGGAGGGTTATCTCAGCAGTGAGCCCACACACTAACGTCTTTTAAAGACAACCTCTTCATTGAGCAAGCGTCCACGGAGCAGACAGGTGCTGCTCTCGGTTTTGAGAATGGAGCCCTCACCAAAACAAAACTTCCTGCCTTGTGAGCTCAGACTGCACAGCAACAGATAAACAGCCACTGCACGGTGGACTGCTCGTGACGGGTGCCACCCAGAAGTGCAGCCACGGAGGGAGAAAGCTCCCAGAGCAGGTGCCTTTGAGCAGGGACCGAGAGGAGCGCGGCCCCACAGCGCAGTCAGCGGGAGGACGTGCCGGGCCACGGCATCAGCAAGCGTCACCCTGGCGTGCAGCGTCGCTCTGTGGGCTGACTGCAAGCTGCCAGCACGCCTGGACTTTGGCTCCGACATCATCAGCATCGCAGAGCTCTGCGCATACCGGATGTGCCTGGGACTTTATGAAGTGGGATGATGCCAACAAAGCAAGCAAGCGCCACGTGGAGGCTGGGGGTGCAGACACTGGAGCTACGCAGTTAAGTGGGAGACGCACACCAGGCGGCAATGGTGGTTGGCTCAGAGGAGCCCGGCCCGGGGACAGCAGGAAGGACTCCCCAACACCCTGCCTGTCGCTCTCTCGCAGCAGCAAAGTGTCCGGACAGCACGGTGTCCAGGCACAGACTGCGGCCACTTTACTTCTTCAAACACTTTACGAAAGGTAAATGAACTTGTGCCCCTGTACTTGTACTTTATCCGGGATAGTCAACGTCTTTGTCAGTTTTCTATGAATTATATCACCAAGAAGTACTACGTTTTTAAAAATCATTTTTATTTGACTTTGAAGACTGAAACATACGGTGGTTTTAAGAATCAAATTTGGGGGGCTGGAGCTGTGGCGTAGCAGGTAAATCCGCTGCCTGCAGTGCCAGCGTCCCACATGGGTGCTGGTTCAGTCCCGGCTGCTCCACTTCCAATCCAGCTCTCTGCTATGGCCTGGGAAGGCAGTGGAATATGGCCCAAGTCCTTGGGCCCCTGCACCCTGCACCCACATGGGAGACCTGGAAGAAGCTCCTGGCCCCTGGCCCCAGATCCGCCCAACTCCATCTGTTGCAGCCATTTGGGGAGTGAACCAGCAGATGAAGACCTCTTTCTTAGTCTCTCCCTCTCTCTGTCTGCAACCCTATCTCTCAAATAAACAATCTTTTTAAAAAAAAATCTTTAAAAATTTTAAAAACAAAGAATCTAACTTTTAAAAATTAAAAATGACAGCTCCATTAGAGAAATAAACCACAGGAGGGATGAAAGTCACCCCTATTTTACCATCTTATGAAAATCATTTAGAATTTTCCTCTTAATCTTATGTTTTTAGTACCATTTGTCTGCTTTGAATTCCAACACATATACATGCTCAGAAGATATAACTGGAAAAAATGTTGAAAGGTAGCAATAACCTGCCCTTCAGAGATAGCTATGAATAATACAGTGTGATGTTTTCCTCCTATGTCTAAGGAATTTAGAAAACATTTTCCAGTCACTGTATCACTTTCAAGTGATTTTAAGCGAACAAAGGAAGTGGAACAGCAGGCGCACAGCTGCGACTTGTAATTTGCGATTTGAGGCACCTACAGCAAGACCGGTCACCAACCAAGCTCAACACCAGGAGCGCAGAGTCTCTGGTTTTAAAGACGTGGCATCACCACCCTTTCTAGTAACAGGTGCTCACTGCAGAAACCTGACTGCCCAGCGCCCTGCGCAGGCTGGGGGCAGCAAGACCAGCAAGCCTGGTCCCCGGGCAGCTCACGGTCCAGGAGAAAGGTCCCACGCTCTGGTTTGTAAGAGGGTTTTGAAATTATAGTAAAGTAAAAGGAATAACAGCAAAAGGCTCTTTCTCCACAACCTAGAACGCTCACCTATCTATGGTAAGTTGCTTCAGACCACAGGAAGGGAGGGAGGGAGGGGAAGAGGGAAAACACTGGGGCTGGTGTTGTGCAGTGGGTGAAGCTGCTGCCTGCGATGCTAACAGCCCATGTGGGCGCCGGTTCGTGTCCCAGATGCTCCACTGTGGAACTTCTAATCCAGCTCCCTGCTAATGGCCTGGAAAAGCAACAAAAGATGGCCCAAGTGCTTGGGCCCCCGCACCCCTTGAAGACCTGGAAGAAGTTCCTGGATCCCAGCTTTAGTAGGGCTCAGCCCCGGCCATTGTGGCCACTTGGGGAGTGAACCAGCAGGTCGAAGATCTCTCCCTCTCTCAACTCTGACTTTCAAATAAATAAATAAATCCTCAAAAAGAAAAAGAAAACACTAGTGAGAAAGTGAGGTCCCTATGCAGACCCCCATCCCCTGTCACCACCTCTCCCCTCATGCAGGAATCGGTATTCTATTTAAATACTTTCCCTACTTAGATCCCCAGCCATAAACATCATAAAGTTTCATTCTCTACTTTTTAAAATTTGGATATACTGTGCCATAATTACCTACTGCACCATGTCTTTTCAGACAACACTGAGGACTCCGGTACGTTTAACTGCTCCAGGTTCTCAGGCACCTGCTTATTCCTTCACTGCACAACACGCTACTTCCTCATCCCTGTGTACTCAGGCTACGTCAACGTTTGGCCTTTACAGGGCTGCTGTGAACTCGCTGTGCACCCCCCTGCACGTACACTGAGTGCACCTGGGCTCCCAGGGTGTACACACTCGGAGACAGCTGGGAGTGTGTTTTCAATTTTGCTAGAAGTCGCAAAACCAATCGACAAGGTCTAGGAGCTCCTGTTCCTTAATCCTCACCCAACTCTGACGCTGTCAGACTTCTTTTTCCCGTCTTGGGGGAATTAACGCTGACATGACTTGATTTTCCTTTCCTGAGACTGGGCTTGAGCATGCCTTCTGCTTATCAGCAGCGGGTCTCTGATTTTTACACTGCGAGTTTTCTTCCAGCCCCCCCCCCCCCCAAACTCTGATTTATTTTGCCTTATGTCTTCTTGGTTTTGAAGGAAAAGCCTACCTATCTTTATTCCTAGAAGTATTTTTGAACTCATTTTAAAAATTCTTCTTGGGGCTGGCATTGTGGCACACAGTGTCCCATGTCACAGTGCCGGTTCAAGTCCCAGCTGCTCTGCTTCCAGGCCAGCTCTCCTGCTGAGGCGCCTGGGAAGGCGGCAGATGATGGGCCAAGCTCCCGGGGCCCTGCCACCCATGTGGGAAAGCAGGACGGAGCCCCTGGCCCTGGCCCGCTCCGGACCTGACGGTGCGGACATTTGGGGCTAACCAGCTCATGGAAGATCCCTCTCCTGCACCTGCGCACCCCCTTCTTCCTCTTCTCTCTGTAGCTCTTTCAAATAAATAAATCTTCTAAAAATTACTGATTTCAAGGTCATAAAACATCCACCAATACTTTATTCTGACAGTTCCACAGGTTCTGTTTTCACATTTTGGTCTTAATCCACCTGAAATACATTTCTCTGCTCCCTGTGGGGCAGACATCAATGTCACAGCAATCTGTCCTAACCCCCTAAGCCCTGTGACGCCACCTGCTGCAGGTTAAGCTCAAGTGTGGCGGCCGGTGCCGTGGCGCAGTGGGTAAGGCTGCCTCCCTGGACGACAGCACCCCAGGTGGGCACCAGTTCCTGTCCTGGCTGCTCCACTTCCAATCTAGCTCCCTGCTAATGGCCCGGGAAAAGCAGTGCAAGATGGTCCAAATGCTTGGGTCCCTGCCACCCTCGTGGGAGACTCGGATGAAGCGCCTGACTCCCAGCTCAGGCCTGCCCCAGTGCTGGCCGAGCAGCAATCTGGGGAGTGAACCAACGGATGGAAGATCTTTCTATCTCTCCCCTTCTCTGTAATTCTGCCTTTCAAATAAATGATCAAATCATTAAAAGGGGGGGGGGGGGACCCAAGCCTGTCTCTGTGCCTCTTGTTCAACTATTCAAACAAACTCCATCAAGCTGCACATTCATGAACTGAGAAATGGAAGGAAGAAATAGCTAAGAGACTGGGGAGGAGGCTGTTCACACACACACTGTGCTCCTTGGGGCCAGCGCTGTGCAACAGCAGGTAAAGCCACCACCTGTGGTGCCGGTGTTCCATATGGGCGCCGGTTCAAATCCTGGCTGCTTCACTTCCGATCCAGTTCTCTGCTGTGGCAATTCTATTTCAACTGAATATCAGAATAAGAAATGCTTTTGCTTTAACTTTTTTTTATTAAAGATTTATTTTATTTATTTGAAGTCAGAGTCACAGAGAGGCAGAGGCAGAGGTGCAGAGAGAGAGAGAGAGAAAGAGAGAGAGAGGTCTTCCATCCACTGGTTCACTCCCCAGATGGCTGCAATGGCCAGAACTGTGCGGATCTGAAGCCAGGAGTTTCCTCCGGGTCTCCCAGGCAGATTTGGGCCATCTTCTACTGCTTTTCCAGGCCATAGCAGGGAGCTGGATTGGAAGTGGAGCAGCTGAGACCAGAACCGGTGCCCATATGGGATGCGGGCACTGCAGGCAGCAGCTTTACCCACTACGCCACAGTGCCAGCCCCTTTGCTTTTAACTTTTCCAACAATTCCACACTAAATTCTTTCAGGTATAAAGCAGATAATAATACACTTTCGAAAACAATAAACGCAGCAACACCTGACCAAGCTGGCTGAAGGTCACCTACCTGGTCCCTTCTTCAAAAAGCATGGACCTGGTGGCCCAAGCCTGTGTGGGCCCACAAGTGTGATACATGGCCAACAGAGCGTTTTTGCTTGGTTTTTATTTCCCATAAAAACTTGATATTTTAATTTCTCTTAAAAACCCACAAGATCCAGCCCCTGCAGACCACAGTCCGGTCAGCCACACCCGGGGAGGATGCTCCACACTGGCCACCTCCGTGCTGCAGGGCTGGCCAGCTTTGCCTAAATCAGGAGTTGCTTACGGGGGGCGGGGCGGGGGGGGCTAGCTTACTTGAAACAAAGCAACACAGAGAAAGAGAAGGAGAACGAGACTGGCAGGAGGCTGGATCAGAAGCAGAGCAGCTGGGACGTGAACTGCACTCTGATACAGGATGCCGGCGCTGCAAGAGGAGGCTTAGCCTGCTGTGCCTCCACGCCGGCCCCGCTCCCAGGAGCTCCGACAGCCCCCGAGTTAGACACACATCAGATCTCAAGGTCAGCAAAAACAAGAAAGGTGGGGGGAGGTCGCACTACACTTGATCTTAGCCAAAAGGCCAGGGAGTGATGGGGCGGGGAGCTTGTAAGCACCATGATCAGCTTCTCTGAGAAACACAATAACACCATCTGCCCGTCATGGACCAGTAATTACTGTTAGTGCCACGACACAGACACCACCCAAACACCCAGACACGCTCAGTGTGCCGATGCTTGGCTTACTGCACACGGGTAGCCGTTCACAGATGGAATGGGGTCCATACAAACGCTTGGTATGAATCCTGGCTACCTGAGCTTCCGATCCAGCTCCCTGCCAGTGCGCCTGGAAGGCAGATGACGGGCCAAGTACTTGGGTTCCTGCCACCCACATGGGAGACCTGGATGGCGGCCCTGGTTCATGTCTTTTGCCTGGCCTGGCCCAGCCGTTGTGGGCATGTGGAAATGAACCAGCCGATGTAAGATCTCTTCTCCTCTCGCTCGCTCGCTCGCTCGGTCACTCTGCCTTTCAGCGATGAATAAATCTTTCAAAAAAAAAAAAAAAAAAAAAGAAATGGAATGGTGGCTGGCACCACGGCTCCCTAGGCTAATCCTCTGCCTGCGGCACCGGCACCCTGGGTTCTAGTCCTGGTCTTTGCTATGGCCTGGGAAGGCAGAGGAGGATGGCCCAAGTGCTTGGGCCCTGCACCCTCATGGGAGACCAGGAAGAAGCTCCTGGCTCCTGGCTTTGGATCAGCGTAGCTCCGGCCATAGTGGCCATTTGCGGGGTGAACCAACAGAAGAAAGATTTTTCTCTCTAACTCTGCCTGTCAAAAAAATAAATAAAAATGGAATGGGGTCAAATTTAGTCATCTAACAAAAGGTCCAACAGCTAAGCACACCGAGGTGGGAGAAGATGGTCCTGCCGAGCGTCATCCTGACAGGCACCCAGGCTCTGGGCATCGGGAGCTCACCTCGTACAGGTACAGGCAGAGGGAGCACCGATCCAGGTTCAATTCCGCCTCCCCACTTAACCGTGCTCTCCTAATTCATAAGCAGGGGGTAGCATTCCTCTCGAAAGGTTGCTATGAGCAGTCAGTGACTACAGTTAGCACAGTCTCTGGCCTACAACAGATGCTTTGATAACAAGTAGCACTTAAAAATTTGGATTCTGGGGCTGATGGCGTGGCGTGGCGTGGCGTGGCGGGTTAAGCCAGCACCTGCAAAACCAGCATCCCACACTGCAGCACTGGTTTGAGCCCTGGCTGTGCTGCTTCCGATCCAGTTCCCTACTGATGGGTTTGGGACGGCAGCAGTGACAGTTGAAGGACGTGGGCCCTATCACTCACACAGGAAACCCAGACGGAGTTCAGGCTCCTGGACCAGCCTGGCTGTTGCGGCCCTCTGGGAAGATGACCAGCAGATGGAAGCCTGTGTCTCTGCCTGTCCTCATCTCTATTGCTCTGCCTTTCAAAATAAACAAACAGAGCTTTAAAGTTCTTTGTGTCCTAGAGGGCTTCTGGCGTGTTCTTGGCCCCATGTGCACACAGGCACTCAAAAAGCCGCAGCGACCAAGCAAGGGCAGGAAAGGTGAGCAGGCCAGTGGTCCCTGCGGCTCTCCACGGCTGCTCAGGGGAGCTCCAGCAACCACCACTGGGGTACCCCACTAGTGTCCTCGGAAGCAAGCAGACTGGCACACACCACTGAACACCATCCCTAGAGAGGCACGTGCCGTGTTCGTGTAAACACGCGCCACAGGGCAGACGGTGGACAGGGCTTGTGCTTATGAGAGAAGAAACGCCGAAGTGTCTATAGGAAAGGTCGCTGGAGGGGCAGGCCGAGAACAGGAGTCTTCCCAGGTCATGTGCGGCCAGTACTGCTATAACAATAACCTCAAAGTGCTACGGACCAGCCCACTTTGGCAGGGAAAGCAGGTAGGAAAAATGAGGAGAACCAGATTAATCTCCACGTTCAAATGAGCCAAGCTCCCAGGAAAAGGAGATCTGCCACGCTTCAGCCCACCCGGTGACGAGCCAGCTGGGACTCCTCACACACGGGCTCGCTGTGGTAACGGCCGCGGCCCAGGTGTCTTACCTCTGCACCACTGGCCCACCCAAGCCGCCCACCAGGAACGTGAGGGGAAGGTGGGCCAGCCGTGCACCTCGCTCTTGCTCCCTCCCACCCCAGTCAGCTCAGCTTCCTCGGGAGTCAGTCGGGGTGGCACCGACATCCCCTCACGACCTCTGCAGCCACACGGCTGCCACCTCCTCACTCCCTGCCGCATCCATCCGTCCATCACTGACCTTCCACGTTGCTGGCGGTCTCCCTGCCACCCCTGCCCCGTCCAGGCCCTGATCTCACAGCTGGACCACACCTGCAGCCTGAGCGACCCCCTACTTTCAGCTCCCACAGAAATGCATCCACCTGGCACGCACATCTTGTTCAGCCACTCCTGGCCTACAAAGGAAACTTCACAGCTCCCCAGCACCAAAGCCAGGCCTCACACAGGCTGACACCGGAAGGGCCTCCCTGGACGCGCCGCGCCTCACCTCGCCCGTGTGCGGCGGCGTCCGACGGACCGGCTCTTCCCAGGTGCGTCTCTTGGCCGACTCCTTTTCCTAACACGTGCTCTTAAGGCTCAGCTCGGGTGCGACCTCCTCTAAGAAATCTCTCCTGTCACCCTCCCTCCAAGAGAGCAGCCCTCTGCCCCTGTGTCCACGGCCCTGGCTGGGACTGCGTCAGCAGGCGCGGCCTCGCTCAGGGCAGGCATCCGATAAGCAGTAAGTGAACCGCAGCTTAGTTCACTGTGGCTCTGTGCCACTCCTGAACCTAAGCTGCACCTTGTTCCCATGAGCACCTGCGACAAAGCTACCACCGCCCCTACTTTACAGGTAAGGAGCTGACAGCCAGGTAGCGCCCCCGCTCCGCCTCCAGCTCCCCGGGCCGGGGCTGCACTGTCCCTTCTTCAGGAAACCACACGCACACCAAAAGCCAGGGCAGCTTCCTCACCACACGGAACAGGTACCTCTTCCACCCTCGCCGCTCGCCCAGGTCACGTGCTGCAGCCCCCGGGCCTCCTTCGAGCTCCAGACGAGTGAGCTGCACCTCCTGCGCCCCTGCCAGACGCTGCTCCCGAGGCCCGCAGGCGCTCGGCCGTCGTCTAGGTCTCTGCTCGAACCACCTCTTCAGAGGGGCTCTCCGGCACGCCTCGTCTCCCGGCACGCCTCGCAGTGGACTCCCGCTGCAGCACCGGTCACCAGGCCGCTCTGCGCCTCTTAAACGGCCGCACAGTCCAGTGCTGACTGCCCGCACCACCAGGAGGAAAGCTCCACTCGGGAAGGGCTCTCTCCTGTCCTCCCCCACGGCCTGCGTGGACCGGTGCCCACCCGGCACATGACGGACACCCGTTCAGCAGGTCAGAGCGGAAGGCACGCGCCGTGAGGTCATCTGAGGGGCTGGCCCTGTGGTGCAGCAGGCGATGCTTGCAAGGCCGGCACCCCCCCCCCCCAGCGCCAGTTCAGGGCCTGGCTGCTCCGCTTCCCACCCAGCTTCCTGCTGGTGTGCCTGGGAAGGCAGTGCGGACGGCCTAAGTCCCTGGCCCCTGCCATCCACGTGGAAGTCCTGGATGGTGCTCCTGCAGCCTGCGTTGGCCTGGCCCCAATCTGGTGTCGGGGCCGTTTGGGGAGCAAGTCAGCGGATCTCCCTCTCTCTGCCCCTTCAGTGCACGCCCGCCTCTGGGGAGGGCACCTGGAGCCCGCAGCAGATCCCCTAAAGCAGCCAGGATGCCCCGATCCTGCCGTGGTGAACTCTAATCAGCGTTAACCTTTATTCACAATCAACAAAAAGCTGATACTCCGCGGTACGGCTGCCTGGCTGAGCCCCGGCTTTCTAGCCCGGATTCTGTGTCCCTCCTAACGGCGCTCACGGCTCGTCACAGCAAGGTGGTTTTGCAAGGTCAACTTTCTACAGCCGCACAAGCCCCGAGAAACCGCGCATCTTGAAAATCCGGTAGGGGCGTCAGGGTCACCCCCAGGTACCCCGCCCGGACGGGGACAGAGTACCCGGTCGAGCCCCCCGCAGGTACCGAGTCCTTAGGGGACCTCTGGCTGCCCGTCAGAAGGCCAGGGGATACCCCAGGCCTGCCATAAACTCCTCCTCCCTCGACGGACAACCTCGGGGACGCTGGAGGGAAAAGCAGGCCCCCGAGTTAGAAGCACGGCTGCAATGCAGGCTTTAAATCCGAGACGAGGGATTCCTCCAGGACGCGGAGGCGCCGGCGCCGCCAGGCCGCAAGGGCATGGGAAAGCCGAGGCCGCGGACAGAAGTTGGAAGGGAGCGGGCGAAGGAAGAGCAAGCGGCCCCGGGCGGGGAGCCGCGAGGAGCCAGCAGGGGCTGCGAGGGCCGGCCTCGGGGTCACGCCGCGGCCGAGCTCCTTCCCTCCCACCGTCCCCACGGCGCCCGCCAGACCCCGTCGCGGGCAGAGCGGCAGCCCGGACGCCCGGAGGCCCGCGCTGGGCTGGAGTCGCCCGCAGCCCCGGGGGAGTGGCCTCGGCCGCCGCCGCCGCCGCCGCCCGGCCTTACCTTGAGTGCCAGGTGGTGGACGCGGCCCAAGCCGGGCTCGGCCAGCAGCTGCACAAGCCCCAGGAGCGGGAGCAGCCGGAGGCCCGCAGCCAGCCGGGCACAGCGGGAGCCCGAGCGGCCGACGGGCGCCGGGGCAGCCATGTTGGTTCCAGCATCACCAGCCGCTTCCTCTCCCGCCCACTTCCGGGGTCAAAGGGCGGCGGCGGCCGGAAGGGCCTGGGCCGGGGGCGCGGCGGGCGTCCGCGGCGGTTTTCTGGCGCGTTCGGGCCGGGCGGGCGGCTCCCCGCGCTGGCCTCGGGGCCGCTCTGCTGCCTTTTCCGCGTGTGCACCGCAGGCTTAGCCGAAGTGGGGGAGGCCCCTCTGTGGACGCCCGGCGGCGGCTGCCGGGACGACGGTGGCCGAGCGGGGCCAGTCCGGGCCTCGCGGAGCCGTGGACGCGGCCTTGGTGCGCGCTGCGCGGACTTCACCGGGATTCCCACTCGGTGGAAAATACGGTTTTCCCGAGGGCTCAGCCCCCCGTCCGCTTAGGGAGAGATGGCTGCAGTGACGCGAGGGGCTGCGCCCTCGGGCGGGTATCACGCCTCACCCGGCCTCGCAGGCTGCAGGAACGGGGTCGTCTGTGCCGGGCCGAGCTGGGGGCTGCCCCGCAGACCGCGTCTCCACGCTTTTCCCGCCCCGGTTCTGCGTGGAGACTTTCCCCGTCCAGTCTTGGGAGCGGACAGGGCGAGGATTCGCCACCCGTGACCCGGGGAGCCGCGTGGACGCGCGCTCTGTTGCTGTAGTAACAAGCGAAAGAGACGGCGATAAGTAAAAACCACCGGGAATCCCACAGCCAAGCGCGTGCTGTGACAAAGTCGAGGCTCTTAGAAGCTCTTACTGTGCTAAGTGCCCCGCTTCTGTTTAAAAAGAAGAAAATCCACGGGGAAAGTACAGGCGGGGAGGGCCCCAGGTGGTCGCTGTGTTCCTTCTTGGGAAGTCCTGAGCTGCGACTTCTTCCCTTGTTAAAAAAAAAAAAAACACCGCGATTTCCGGCGCACCTCCTGCAAGGGCGAAAGGGGGGCCGGAGCGTCTGGCTTACTTTTTTTTTTTTTTTAATTAATTTATTTATTTAAAAGTCAGTTAACAGAGAGGCAGAGACAGAGAGAGAGGTCCTCCATCAGTTGGTTCACTCCCCAGACGGCCATCAGTGGCCCAGGTCCTTGGGCCCCTGCACCCGTGTGGGAGACCTGGAGGAAGCTGCTGGCTCCTGGCTTCAGATCGGCCATCCTCTACTGCTTTCCCAGGCCGCAGCAGAGTGCTGGATCAGAAGTGGAGGAGTTGGGACTCGAACCAGTGCCCACATGAGATGTGGGCGCTGTAGGCGGCGGCTCACCTGCTGCGCCACAGCCCAGGCCCCTTCAGCAGGCACCTTTTTTTAAAACTGAGGTTGGAACCTCAAGGGCTTCAGATCTGGTGTGCCTCTCGGACTATACCACACATTGTCTTCTAATTCTTATTTTTTTAGAGGTCTATGGGAATGTTTTTTTTTTTTTTTAAGTATTTACTTTTGGCTACTTGAAAGGCACAGGGAGGGAGGGAGGGAGGCTTTCCATAAGCTGGTTCGCTCCCCAATGTCAGCAACCGCCACGCTGAGCCAGGTGAGAGCCAGCAGCTGGGAACTGGATCTGGGTCTCCCGGGCTGGAGGCGGCGTTGAGCCACTGTCTCCCAGGACGGAGCAGCTGGACTCAACCCCAGTCCCACACTCCCGACACGGGATGTGGTGTCCCAAGCGGCGGTTTAACCTGCTGCGCCACAGTGCCCGCCCCACGCGTTTAGTGTTCAGGAGAGCAAAGCCCGGAGTCAGAAACCAACGTGTCATCCAATGAAGTGCTAGAATCTTCCAGAAAGCATTGTGACTCAGCAATGCGAAAGAACAGTAGGAACAAGGACAACCGATTCTCACCGTGAACCAAGTGGTAAGGGAAAGCGATTTTTAGACGTCCTCTCATTTTCTGAAGGCAGTTTGCAATACTTTGGGCTTTTTTTTTTTTTAAGTTAGGTGCCATTTTTAGGAATCTCTGGTTTTAAGTTTGAACGTGATGCTAAAAACGGAATGGGCAAGTAGAACCTTTGTTAAAGAAATATTTACATGTTTCCATTTTGTACGAAAGGCGGAGGAGAGACACAGATCCTCCGGCTGCCAGCTCACTCCCCAAATGCCCACAACACCCGGGGCTGGGCCAGGCCAAAGTACGGAGCCTGGAACTCCACTGAGGGAGCCCACGCGTGTGGCAGGGTCCCAGCTACGTGAGCCATCGTCTGCTGCCTCCCAGGAGGCACACTGGGAGGAGCTGGGCCCCAGGACACGGCGACTGTCCCCGAGAGTTGACCCACGAGCCAACGCCCACTCCCAGCCAGCGTTCTCATTCCACTTAATGACGAAACCCGAAAGCAGTTTCAGAGGAGAAGACTTTAATCTTTTCTTAAAAACTTTACAAGGGCTTAATTTGGGTTCTTTAGACTCCTTGCCTCTTTGTACCTGGGAATTATGTGCTGTGCCCAGGGCCACACCAAAGGCCTCTGCCCGGGGGTGCCAGCGCCCGGCCTGCCTGCCCGTGTTTGGGCCCCGTGTCCCGCCAGGCATTCTCTGGGAGTGGAGAGGAGCGGCGAGGGCGAGCCGGTTACGGAGCCTTTCAGACAGTTACTTTTCAGAAGAAACCACCACTCTGGCAATGAGGGCCCGAGATTTCAGTTTCAAGAAAAGGTGATTTGCATATTCATGATCCTCTAAGTGGAACCAGGGTGAGTAACAGAACGAGTTATGCCTGCTTCTCCCTGGCAGCTTTTTCAAAGGGGCATTGAACTTGAAGGTACTGACTGCGCACTGGAGGGGCAGGAAGGACGTCTCCTGAGCTTGTTTAGCCGTCCCGTCTCGGTCAAGCGCATTTTGTTTTGCTGTTTTAACTGCGCAATATCAGCTGAAGACTGTACTGGTAGTTTGAACCTAGTAATAAAATTCAGCATCCGTTTAAACATCTTCCAAATTTTTTTTTTAAGATTTATTTATTTGAAACGCAAGAGATAGAAGGAGAGAGAGGAAGAGAGATCTGGTCTTCCCTCTGCTGGTTCACTCCCCAAATGGTCACAAGGACCAGGCTCAAGCCACATTGAAGCCAGGAGCCAGGAGTGTCTCTTAGGTCTCCGATGGTGCAGGGACCCAAGAACTTGGGCCATCTTCCCGCCTTGCCCAGGTGCAGTAGCAGGGAGCTGGATGGGAAGTGGAGCAGCCGGGACTCGAACAGCACCCACATGGGCCTCACAGGTGGAGGGTTAGCCTTCTGCTCCGTAGCACCAGCCCCCAGAAATTTCTAGTAGCTCATGGGTTAATAGTCTCCAGTTTTTTTGTTTTTTTGTTTTTTTTTGTTTTTACTTTATTTTAGGTATACAAATTTCATGTATTTCCATCTCCAATTTCAATAAGGTAGAATTGCCATTTTTTTTTTCTTATCAAAAGTGTTGGTGGCCAGCGCCGTGGCTCAATAGGCTAATCCTCCACCTAGCGGCGCCGGCATACCAAGTTCTAGTCCCGGTCGGGGCGCTGGATTCTGTCCCGGTTGCCCCTCTTCCAGCAGGCCAGCTCTCTGCTGTGGCCAGGGAGTGCAGTGGAGGATGGCCCAAGTGCTTGAGCCCTGCACCCCATGGGAGACCAGGATAAGCACCTGGCTCCTGCCTTCGGATCAGCGCGGTGCGCCGGCCACAGCGCGCCAGCCGCAGCGGCCATTGGAGGGTGAACCAATGGCAAAAGGAAGACCTTTCTCTCTGTCTCTCTCTCTCTCACTGTCCACTCTGCCTGTCAAAAAAAAAAAAAAAAAGTGTTGGTATTTCAGACCAAAAGCCCCTTTAAGCACGGTATGAGGAACCGGAGGCCTGGCAGTCCATGCAGGCGTCAGGTCCACGTCCACACGCCAGGTCCTCAGGGCTCTGAGAGATTTCCTGGGGCCCGGGAAGACCCTTGAAGAGGTCTCTCTGCAGAGGCCCCCACAGGAAAGCCAGGCCCTGACAGGTCTTGAATTCTGGGAGTGGAGATGAATGTCAGAGTTGTTTCTCTTCACCCTGCTGGCCCAGGCACAGCCTGTAACGACCCCACCCACAGGACAGCCAGTTCCTCCTGCTCAGACCTCCAGGGGAATTTTCAATGATCAGGTCTAAAAATTGGTTGCAGTTTTAAGATTGTACTCACTGGCCAGTTCCTAGCTAGATGTAACACCAGCTTTTAACCTTTGACTGCCTTCATGGGTCCTTACAGTGCTAAAGGACTGGGAAGTTTCAAGCCAAACACGTTTATGGAAAGTAAAATTTTATTAAGATGTATTTATTTATATGAAAGTCAGAGTTACACAGAGAGAGGAGAGGCAGAGAGAGAGAGAGAGAGAGAGAGAGAGAGGTCTTCCATCTGCTGGTTCACTCCCCAGTTTGCCACAGTGGCCAGAACTGGGTCGATCCGAAGCCAGGAGCCAGCAGCTTCCTCCAGGTCTCCCACACAGGTGCAGGGGCCCAAGAACTTGGGTCATCTTCTACAGCTTTCCCAGGCCACAGCAGAGAGCTGGATCGGAAGTAGAACAGCCAGGACTCGAACCGGTACCCACATGGGATGCCGGCACTGCAGGCGGCAGCTTCACATCCCCTGGTTCACCCCCCAAATGACCACAACAGCTGGCCAACTAGGGCTAAGCTGGGCTGAAGCCAGGAGCCAGGAACTCCATCCTGGTCTCCCGCGTGGGTGACAGGGGCCCAAGCACTTGGGCCATCTTCCACTGCTTTCCTAGGCATGTAAGCAGGGAGCTCAATCAGACATGGAGCAGCTGGGATTCAAACTGGTGCCCATATGGGATGACGTCAGAGGCAGCGGCTTTACACGCTTTGTCACAATGCCGGCCCCATAATGCACCTTTTTTAATGGAAGATTTTGAAGACTTCTTGAATTCATGGGTTTCAGAAATGCCAGTTTCCACAGACTTTTTGAAATTTCCTCATATTTTATGAAACACAAATCCTGAGAATTTCATTAGAGTAGAACTTCACTGGGCCAGTGCCATTGTGTAGTAGGTTAAGCCTCTGCCTGTAGCACAGGCATCCCAAATGGACACTGGTTCGAGTCCCGGCTGCTTTACTTCCAATCCAGCTCCCTGCTAATGCGCCCGGGAAAGCAGCCGAAGATGCTCCAAGCACTTGGACCCCTGCACCCACATAGGAGACCTGGATGGAGCGCCTGACTCCTGGCTTGGGCCATTTAGAGAGTGATCCAGCCAATGGAAGCTTGCACTCTCCTTCTTGCTCTGTATCTCTGCCTTTCAAATAAGTAAATAAATCTTAAAAATAGAGTAGACCTTCATCAATAGACAACCAGTTGCCGGTAATTCAGATGAGCCTTCTTGCTGCAATGAAATGCTGAAACAGTGGCCTTCCTTGCTATGGCCAAAGTTCTGCAGGAGGTGGGGGGACAGGAAAGGGTGCCGACACTCCTGGCCTTCTCACCAGAGACCATCGCACCTGCCGGCTTTGTTTTCACCTGCACAGGAAGCTCTGAAGTAAGTAGCATCGTTTCCATTTTACAGAGCAGGAGAGTGCTTAGAAAAGTAACTCAGGCTGACGCCGCGGCTCACTAGGCTAATCTTCCGCCTGTGGCGCCGGCACCCGGGTTCTAGTCCTGGCTGGGGCGCCCGATTCTGTCCCTGTTGTTCCTCTTCCTGTCCAGCTCTCTGCTGTGGCCCGGGAGTGCAGTGGAGGATGGCCCAAGTGCTTGGGCCTGCACCCCATGGGAGACCAGGAGAAGCACCAGGCTCCTGGCTTCGGATCAGCGTGGTGCACCAGCTGCAGCGGCCATTGGAGGGTGAACCAACAGCAAAGGAAGACCTTTCTCTCTGTCTCTCTCTCTCACTGTCCACTCTGCCTGTCAAAAAAAAAAAAAAAAAAAAAAAAAAAAAAAAAGAAAGAAAGAAAAGAAAAAGTAATTCAGCCAGCACACCACAGCTTTCTGACACTGACATATGAGCCTTTGCCCACCCCCAACTTCATTCCAGCCTCCGACAACCTTGGGGTCCCTGTTTTACGAATGAGGAAACCAGCGCTCACAGAACTTAAGCAACCTGCCAGAGGTCATACGCTTAAAACCCCAATAAGTAGGGGGACATTTGAATGCCAGTTTAGGGAACACTAAACCCTGCCTGCTGTAAAATCTCACATCTGTCGATGTCTGCACACCCAAACCCTGAATTAGATGTTTACTCCCTGCAAGCAGAGTTAGAACTGCCAGAAAGCCCTAAGTGGGCCACACCGAAGCCTAATCAGGGTCGTTCTCCTCTTTGTGCACATAGCTTATTTTAGTGCTGGATCACGTGAGCCCATGTTTCCGTGGAAGGGTGTGGTCACCCAGCAAGACAGTCGCTTTGTAGATCAGTGTTACCTGGGTGTCCCCGAGGAATCAGACAGGTGTGCATGGCCCGGACTGACCCACCAGATACCCGCAGCATTTTCTTAGGGTTTAGAATACCCCCGGTGATTCCTTGGCAGGTCAGGTTACAGGGGTTAGTAGCAAAAAGCCCTGATCTTAGAACCACTCCCTCTTACAATGAGGGAAACAAAGATATTTAGTTCTTCCTAAAAAATAGTGCACTTTAGCCTTTTTCCCCACCCTGCTGGGCGATTTTTTTTTTTAAGATTTATTTATTTATTTGAAAGAGAGAGAGAGAGAGGTCTGCCATCCGCTGGTTCACTCCCCAGTTGGCCATAATGCCCGGAGCTGTGCTGATATGAAGCCAGGAGGCAGGAGCTTCCTCCGGGTCTCCCACGAGGGTGCAGGGGCCCAAGGACTCAGGCCACCTTCCACTGCTTTCCCAGGCCATAGCAGAGAGCTGGATTGGAAGTGGAGCAGCCGGGACCAGAACTGGGGCCCATTTGGGATGCTGGCACCGCAGGCCGCGGCTTTACCCGCTGCGCCACAGCGCCGGTCCCGTGGGCTATTTCACTCTCTTCCCGGTTGTTTCCAGTGCCACCAGATCCTTGTGTCTTTCTCCTTCATCTCTGGAAGATTCTGGTATTTGCAAACACGTTCCGGGTACTGCCACCACTGAATGACGTTAGAGATCCTTGGCGTGACCGTAATGGTTCCGTAGCTAACAGTTTCCTGCTTACTCATCGTGGAGTTTCACCCTCATGTGGTCTCCTGCCGCTCCTTCCTCTTCTCGCTCCTCTTCTTCCTCTTCAAAGCGGCCGGTTGTTTCACCCCCGCTTAGCGCATTGTCACCGGCGGCCGCCTGTGAGGCCTCCCAGACGAGCACACGTCCAAGGCCGGGCAGGCAGGGAAATAGAGGGGATTACCAAGGCGGGGGCCCGCTGGGGGACCTGTGAGCCGGACTGGACCGCCGCCCCGGCTGTGGCCCTGCCCGGGGACCCAGGGTCTGGCCCCCGCGCCCAGCAGTGTCTGGAGCAGAGAGGGCTCGGTGGGGCCACCGGGATGGCAACACGTTTAAGCAGACAGCAACATCGGGGCGGGGGGCGGCGCGGCTGGGGGGCTCGGAGCTGGGCGCGGGGCGGGACAAGGGCCCTTGGTGGGGGCAGAGAGGGTCCCGAGCTCGCCAGCGTGGGAGCACAGGGAACGGGGCCCTCCGCTCCGGTCACCGCCGTGGGCCGGGCCCGGCGCCACGCGCTGCAGGTGGACGCAGGCCCGGAAGCGGCCAGCGCCTTCGAGTTCACGTCCGAGATTCCGGGTCCAGCAAGCTGGACCTGGCTGGGTTCCGAAACCAGAACTCTCTAGGGTGTGCGCCCCAGGGTCCCTGCTCCCTCCCAGCCTCGGGCTCCCCGTCCGGATCCGCCCCGCGCACGCACGGCCTCGCTCCAGGCCCCACTCGCGCCCCGCGGGCTGTGCCCACCCCCCGGGCCTCCGCGCTCTCTGGGCCGCGGGAGGCGAGCGCCCGCAGCCCCCCGGGCTCGGGGGAGCGGCTGCCAGGGACAGTGTTTTCCTGCAGCCCCGCGCGGCGGAGCGGCCCCCGGCCTCGGGGAGCCAAGGCCAGGGCTGCGCTCGGGGCTCGGCCGGGCCTCCCGCCGCGTTCCGCGCCTTCCTGGACCCCGCGGCGACGCGCAGGACCCGGCCAGGGGCGCAGGGCCGGGCGGCCGGGCGGGGCGCGCGTGCGCGAGCTGTCAGGCCCGCCCGCCCCGCCCCGCGCCGCCCCCCGCCCGCCCCGCCTCCCCGCCCGCCCCCTCCCCTCGCGCGCCGGGCGTGGGGCGGGCGGGCGCTGCGGCGGCCGCGGCTGCTGCTTCCTCGGGCCATTTTGCCGTGGAGCGACGGGCGGAGAGCGCCGCGGAGACCCGGGGCGAGGAGCGCGGGAGCCGGCGGCTGTGCGGGCACCGCGTTCTCCGCGGCTGCGGGGGTCTCGAGGACCGGGGCATCGCCGGGGAGGGGGACTGGAGAGCCGCGCCCGCCGCGCGGAGCGCCCCTTCCCGCCCCCTGCACCATGAGCTGGGGCACCGAGCTCTGGGTAAGTGAGGGGCCGGGCCTGCCGGGCGCCGACTGCCTGCGCTCCCAGCCTGGGGAGGGGGCGCGGGCGCGCCGCTCGGGGTCCCTGCGGCCTGGGCAGGAGGCGCGGGTCCCGGCGCCCCGCGTCGGCCTCGGCCGGAGCGGGAGGTACGAGCCAGTTCGCCTTTCCGAGGCCGGGCGAGTCGGTGTGGGGGTCCTTGCGCGTCGGAGCCCCCTGCCGCCCTGGGAAGGGGGCGCGGGCCCGGGTCTGCCGGAGGCCGAGGAAGGGGCTGCGGGCGGGGTGGGCAGAGCCCTCGGCCCCGGGGCGAGTCGCCTGAGCCCGGGAGGGGCCGAAGGGGGCGTGGAGGCCGTCGGCGCCGCGGCTGCGTTGTGTCCTCGGGCGCCCCAGCCCCTGTCCCTGGGCCGCCTTCTCCAGGGCAGGGGTCGGCGGGCCGGGGGCTCGGGTCGGGGGAGCCGGGGACGGGGAGTGGTATCTTTCCCTGGGAGGCGGGGGCTTCCGACCCTGCTGGCCTGGGGCGCACCGCGGCTCTCGGGTCCTGAATTTGAGGAGGTGGGGAGGGTGCGGCGCTTGTGGCCCGAGGCGGGAGTGCGGGGGTCGGCTTCCTCCGGGTCGGGGGGAGAGGGGCGTCGGCGCGGGAAAGAGCTGCTGGGGCCCCCGCGCGGAGGGCGCCCGGGGCGGCGCAGGGCCCCGGCGGGGAAGCGGTTTCCCCCGGGGACGGCGCCGGGCGGCGATGGCGGTGCGCTGGCCCGAGGAGGAGCGGGCGAGCCTGGGCGCCCGGGCCGGCCTGTAATTCCCCGCTTCCCACCTCTCGGGGCTGTACAGGGTGCGGGCGAGCGAGGCCCGGGACTCGCAGGGCGAGACACAGGGCTGGCTCCAGAGACAGGGCACATTTTTTTTTTTTTTTTTTGCATTAATTGTTTTTACATAACCATTTCTTGGGCTCAGAAGCAGCCAAGATGCCCAGGGCGATGCCTCCCTTAGATAATTAGTCTTGGAGACGTCCCCTGTGCACAGGGACCCTGAGTGACAGCGCCGCTGATGGTCACAGATATTCACTCCGAGTGTCAGACGGCAGATTTTTAAAGAATATTTGCCCACACCTGAGCTGAGTAGGCACGGTGCTCCCTGCACTGCTGGGTCCTGCTCGCGTACCTGGCGTGGAGGCAGAAACCAGATGTCATCCTGAGCCAGAGGATGGAGGCTGCCGCAGGGCGGAGTGGGATGCTGGGGGGTGTGGGGGGACGCAACAGCTACAGGCCTTGCCCAGGGGCTGGGGACCAAAGGCCACGGTGGGCGTTTCCTACTGACCCTGGCCGTCTTGCAGGAGGCAGTGAGTGGGGGTGGGGGTGGAAGGACCACATGACTGCAGTGAATATTTGTGCGTTTCTGCAGGGGGAGTGGAGAGGTGGCAGGGCCAGGATGGGAACGGCTGAGCACACCTGGGAACGGGGGCGCGTGATGGGAGGTGGTCGTGGATGGGGCGCAGGGGAGCAGGCTTGGCGCCTGGGATGGCGCGACTCCTGGTCCTGCTCATTCTGCGATGTGTGTTGGGGCTCCTCTGCCCTGGAGAACAGCAGGAAAATGTTTCTAAGGGAGGAGAGTGTGCGGTAGCTGAGTGTTTCCGGGCTGGTCCCTGATGAGAAGGAATGAATCAGTGTTCGGTTCTGAAAAGGCAAGCGTGTGGCAGTGAGGAGTTGTTGGAAACGGCCTCCCCTAGGGGTTCCGCCTCTGCCTGGAGTAGCCGAGTTTAACAGGAGGGCGAGAGTACGTCGCCGCTGAGAGCAGCAAAATGCCTCCCATCGGCTGCCGTATTTTATTAGTAGTTTTTAAAAAAGTTTTAAAAATTTATTTGAAAGGCAGAGAGAGAGAGAGAGAGAGAGAGAGAGAATCTCCTGGTTGCAGGTTCGCTCCTGAATACCCATAGATGGCAGGGAGCTTAGTCCAGGTCTCCCACGTGGGCGGCAGGGACCTAACGCTGAGCCCATTTCCTGCTGGGTCCCCGGGTGCACGCTAGCAGGAAGCTGGGGAACCCTAGTGGGGCGCAGCCCGGGTGCCCCATGTGGGATCAGGTGTCCCCATCAGCCTCTGGACATCTGCACCAAGCATCCGCCCTGTTGGTGGTTTCTGAGATGAGAAGAAAAGCTGACCCTACAGCGATGAAGAAGTCTCGGGTCGAGCCTGGTTTTCCTGGGGCCTGGGTCTGCACAGGGCGCTGGGCACTGAGGGAGGGAAGGCTTCCCAGCATGGTGGCTTGCGGAGCGTGCGCTTGGGTAACGAGATAATGATGGGGCACTGGAGCCTGGCTTGGCAGGATCGCTCTCCAGACAGAGCGAGCCGGAGCCATGGTTTGGTGGCCGTGAGTTATTTGTAACAGGTGGCTGCCGCGCTCTGGGTCCTTCACAAACACTGTTAGATCTGACGCCCGTTTAGCTAAAGGCTTTGGAATTGACAGGTTTCCACTGTGCGTTTTACATGAAGGGCCTGCTCTGTAGCCACATCCTGCTTTTGTACAGGGGTAAAACCTTTCTCTTGCTCTCTCTCTCTCTTTTTTAAACTCTTCCGTGGTCGTGTTCTTCCACATTCTAGGAAATTTCTGAGAAATTGTGAAATGTCAGGGAGTTGTTATACAACCATAAAAATGAACTTAAAACTCATAATTTGCAATAACCTTCTTGGGTAAGTTTAGGTTAAATTGGGCCTTCTCACTGTATCAGAAGGTTGTGACAAAGTCTAATCGCTATTTTGAAGTGCTTAATACAGAAATTATTATTATATTATTATATATATAGTATTCTAAAATTATTTCTGTATGGCTCTGCCTTCACATTGCTTTTCAATTTTTTTTGGAAAGATTCATTTTACTTACCCAAAAAGCAGTTACTGAGAGAAGGAAAGAGAAAAAGAGATCTTCCATCTGTTGATCGACTCCCCAAGTGACTGCAGTAGTTGGGGCTGGGCCAGGCTGGAGCCAGGAGCCTGGAGCTCCATCCAGGTGTCTCATGGGGGTGTCAGTGGCCCCAACAATTGGTCCATCCCCCATTGCTTTCCCAGGTGCGTTAGCAGGGAGCTGGATGGGAAGTGGAGCAGCTGGGACCCAGACCCGTGCTCATAGGGGATGCTGGCAGCGTAGGCAGTGGCTTAGCCTACTGTGCCACAACGCCAGCACCTCCGATCAGATCAGTTTTTAAAATTTTCATTGAACCACTGCTGTGCGTGAAACACCCGTGTGAGACGGTTGAAGCCCGCTGCCTGCGCTGACGGAGGTCTGCTTCTCACGGCCGAATCGCGTGCAGTGGGCTCACCTTCTAGCCCGCGACCTCAGAGGCAAAAGAGAAACGTGTTTCTGGGAGAGATGAGCCAGCTCGCACCTGCTCAAGGCCTGGTTCAGAAACACAGTCCTCGGCTCAGCGGGGTTCACCGGGGTTCACCGCCTCGGAGCTGTCACCGGTCCGCAGGGCAACGCCCAAGCGAGCGTGTCTTTGGCCTGGGTGCTTTCCTCTTACCTACTTACTGGGAGGAAGTGTCGGCTGGGCTTTTTGTGTGAACTCGCTCGTCTGCATGAAGGATGTGTAAATCCGCAGGAAATTTTGCCCTTTTCCCAGTTCCTGTCTTTCCGGCTGACAGACAGCTCCTCTGCCGTCTTTTCTCTCTCTCTCTGCTCTGGAGCTGATGAGAACCCAAGTAGCCCAACGTGCAGAAAAAAAGCCCAGGGAGTGGCAGGGTGCACCCTGGTGAATGTAGGAAGCCACTCACCCGTCTGCATTGTGCACCTTTTTTTTTTTTTTTTTTTTTTTGCCTGTGTTTTCAGGACAGAGCCAGGCCTACAGTGTACATTCAGCTGTGTTGGATCTGTTGACATTAATTGTGCTGTGTACTTTTAAGAGGCAGCAGTGTTACCTATTATCTACCGACTAGACTGGCAACCGTGCCTGATTGAGTGTAGGAGCTCAATAAATATTTACTGAATGAGTGGATCCTTTTTCCCTTTTAATATCAGCTTTCTAAAAATGGTGAGAAGGTAATTTAAAAAAAATTGACTTATTTGAAAGGCAGAATTAGAGAGAAAGGGGGATCTTCCATTCTCTGGTTCACTCCCCAAATGACTGTGATGGCCAGGGCCGGGCCAGGCCAAAACCAGAAGCTAGGAACTCCATCTGGGTCTCCGACGTGGGTGAGGGGCCCAAGCACCTGGGCCATCTTCCACTGCTTTCCCAGGAGCACTGGCAGGGAGCTGGATCGGAAGTGGGGCAGCCGGGATTCAAAGGGCAGCTCCTATGGGATGCCGGTGTCACAGGTGGTGCTTAACCCACAGCGCCACAGTGCCGGCCCATAACAACTTCCTGTTCTTTGGCAGTGGTAAAAATTTGTATAATTCTAGACACTTTTTTTTTTTTAACAAAATAGATTTCTTTTTTAGAGCAGTTTTAAGTTCGCAACAAAATTGCAAAGGAGGTTGGGACTTGGCTCTTACCCTCCTGCCCAACAAGCACTCATGGCCTGAGTAACTTTTTTGCCTTTTTGGGTTTTTGTTTTGTTTTTCTTATAAACAACAGCTTGATTTCTCACTGTCCTGGAGGCTGGAAGTCTGAGACTGAGGTGCTGGCCCAGTCACATCGCTGTGAGCCCGTTGTGTGGTTTGCAGGCAGCCTTCTCCCCTTTAAACACAGATTTTGCGAAGTTTTTCCTCCTCTGTTGCTCGTGTTGCTGTCTATGCCTGGTGGGTACAGCTGTGTTTATTTTATCGGGCACTAAAATTGTTAAACTTTTTTGTTTCTCAAGATTTATTTATTTGTTTGAAAGAGCTGGAGAGAGGGAGTGAGAGAGGTCAGGAGGGAGGAAGACAGAGAGAGAGAGAGAGAGAGAGAGAGAGAGATCTTCCATCTGCTGGTTCACTCCCCAGATGGCTGCAATGGCCAGTGCTGGGGCAAGCCAAAGCCAGAAGCCAGGGGCTTCATCTGGGCCTCCCATGTGGTTGCAGGGGCCCACACACCGAGCCATCCTCCACTGGCCATTAGCCAGGAGCTGGATCGGAAGCAGAGCAGCTGGGACCCCAACTGGCACCGCTGGTGTTGTAGGCAGCAGCTTTACTTGCTGTGCCACAGCCCCGGCCCTGCCCAGGCCCCAGAGTTTTAAAGTAGGGACTCCTGATTCCTTTTTCATCTTGAAGTTGTGGACTGTTGGTAGGGCTGGGTGTGGGAGAGCTGTTGCTGGACTGTTGGTAGGGCCGGGTGTGGGAGAGCTGTGCTGGACTGTTGGTAGGGCCGGGTGTGGGAGAGCTGTGCTGGACTGTTGGTAGGGCCGGGTGTGGGAGAGCTATTGCTGGACTGTTGGTGGGGCCGGGTGTGGGAGAGCTGTTGCTGGACTGTTGGTAGGGCCGGGTGTGGGAGAGCTATTGCTGGACTGTTGGTAGGGCCGGGTGAGGGAGAGCTGTGCTGGACTGTTGGTAGGGGCGGGGGTGGGAGAGCTGTTGCTGGACTGTTGGTAGGGCTGGGGGTGGGAGAGCTGTGCTGGACTGTTGGTAGGGCTGGGGGTGGGAGAGCTATCACTCGACTGTTGGTAGGGCCGGGTGTGGGAGAGCTGTGCTGGAGTGTTGGTGGGGCCGGTGGTGGAAGAGCTGTGCTGGACTGTTGGTAGGGCTGGGTGTGGGAGAGCTGTTGCTGGACTGTTGGTAGGGCCGGGTGTGGGAGAGCTGTCGCTGGACTGTTGGTAGGGCCGGGTGTGGAAGAGCTGTGCTGGACTGTTGGTAGGGCTGGGTGTGGGAGAGCTGTTGCTGGACTGTTGGTAGGGCTGGGTGTGGGAGAGCTGTGCTGGACTGTTGGTAGGGCCGGGTGTGGGAGAGCTATTGCTGGACTGTTGGTAGGGCCGGGTGTGGGAGAGCTGTGCTGGACTGTTGGTAGGGCCGGGTGTGGGAGAGCTATTGCTGGACTGTTGGTGGGGCCGGGTGTGGGAGAGCTGTTGCTGGACTGTTGGTAGGGCCGGGTGTGGGAGAGCTATTGCTGGACTGTTGGTAGGGCCGGGTGAGGGAGAGCTGTGCTGGACTGTTGGTAGGGGCGGGGGTGGGAGAGCTGTTGCTGGACTGTTGGTAGGGCTGGGGGTGGGAGAGCTGTGCTGGACTGTTGGTAGGGCTGGGGGTGGGAGAGCTATCACTCGACTGTTGGTAGGGCCGGGTGTGGGAGAGCTGTGCTGGAGTGTTGGTGGGGCCGGTGGTGGAAGAGCTGTGCTGGACTGTTGGTAGGGCTGGGTGTGGGAGAGCTGTTGCTGGACTGTTGGTAGGGCCGGGTGTGGGAGAGCTGTCGCTGGACTGTTGGTAGGGCCGGGTGTGGAAGAGCTGTGCTGGACTGTTGGTAGGGCTGGGTGTGGGAGAGCTGTTGCTGGACTGTTGGTAGGGCCGGGTGTGGGAGAGCTGTTGCTGGACTGTTGGTAGGGCCGGGTGTGGGAGAGCTGTCGCTGGACTGTTGGTAGGGCCGGGTGTGGGAGAGCTGTGCTGGACTGTTGGTAGGGCCGGGGGTGGGAGAGCTGTCTCCGGACTGTTGGTAGGGCCGGGTGTGGGAGAGCTGTCTCTGGACTGTTGGTAGGGCTGGGTGTGGGAGAGCTGTGCTGGACTGTTGGTAGGGCTGGGTGTGGGAGAGCTGTGCTGGACTGTTGGTAGGGCCGGGGGTGGGAGAGCTGTCTCCGGACTGTTGGTAGGGCTGGGTTTGGGAGAGCTGTCTCTGGACTGTTGGTAGGGTCGGGTGTGGGAGAGCTGTCGCTGGACTGTTGGTAGGGCCGGGGGTGGGAGAGCTGTCGCGTCTTCTCACTACCCTTGAACCAGTGCGGTGCAGTACTAACCACAGCTCAGAGCTCTGCCACTCTTCTGAATGCGTCAGAGGTTTCTGTTTGGGGGGAGCCCGGTGAGACCCTCAGGGGCGAGAGCACGCCCGGAACCCTGTCGTACCCTCAGACTGGCGGCTGCATCGAGTGTAATCGTCGTCACATTGTTGCATCCTTGCACGGCCTTTCTAGCTAATAGATATTAAACAAAACGAGACACAGGTGGCCCGGTGGTCCTGTTTGATGTTTCCCCAGCAGCTTCTTAGGGTCCTCTTGCCGGCAGGCATAATCCCGCAGCTTGGTATAGGTTGCATTTTGGGTGGGTGGGGCCGTGAGCGCCCCTGCTTGTGCTGTGGCCACCTGTGCCTTGGGCTTTCTGCTGGTGAGGGACATAGAAAGTGCTGCTACTTCCCAGCGAAGACTAATATTGTGTTTCCTGCGAGCATTACTCACCCTTGTTTCAGCAACACCGCCCACACTTAAAAATAAGACTTTATTCTGACACTTAAAAAAACTGCGTGAATGTCCTGGAAAATTAATCTAATTAAATTCTAGAGGAATGTGGGTGTGAAGTCTTCCGGAATTAGTGTTAATAAAGAAGTGTTTGTTTCCTGTTTTAGTAACATGCACTCATACTAGCTTGAGCCGAGTGATATACTCCGTTTACAAAATTTTTTTTAAATCATAAGAAGCCAAATGTGTATATGTATTAGAGAAAAATTTGGGATTATACAAGTTTTATTTTTTAAAATTGGTTATTTATTTATTTGAGAGGCAGAGAGAGTGTGTATGCTCCCCATCCAGTGGTGCGTCCCCCAAAGGCCTAGGACAGCTGGGGCCCAGACAAGAAACCAAGGACTCCGTGCAGGCTTGTAGGGGAGCGGCCGGACCTGAACAACGGAGCCCTGGGTGCTGCCTCCCAGGGGCTGTGCTGGCAGGCAGCTGGAGTGAGGAGGAATTCGGGAACAGGACGCTGGGTGTGTCAGCTGGTGTCTTAACCTCAAGGCCGAACACCCTGCTCTGATATTGACGGATCATGGTCTTCTAGCTGGGACCAACCTATAATCACCGTCCTATTTTCAAAATTCTGTTTTAAATTTATGTAAAATATAACAACCTCGGTTATTTAATATTGGTAATAGGTTCAGACCAACACTACCAGATTCAAGAAAAGGTAGAGAACTTCATTTTCTTGTGGCAAAAGCCATAATCCATTCATATTTAGTATCACATGAACTGAATGTCTTTTTTTATTTTTTTTTAAGATTTATTTACTTGAAAGCCAGAGTTACACAGAGAGAGAAGGAGAGGCAGAGAGAGAGAGAGAGAAGTCTTCCATTCACTGGTTCACTTCCCAGCTGGCCACAATGGCCAGAGCTGGGCTGATCTGAAGCCGGGAGCCAGGAGCTTCTTCCGGGTCTCCCACGCAGGTGCATGGGCCCAAGGACGTGGGCCATCTTCCACTCTCTCCCAGGCCACAGCAGAGAGCTGGATGGGAAGTGCAGCAGCCAGGTCTCAAACTGGCGCCCATATGGGATACTGGCACTACAGACTGGGGCTTTAATCCACTATACCACAGCACCGCCCCCCCTTTTTTTAGATTTTTTTTTCTATGAGAGAGAGAGAGGGAGAGATCTTCCATGTACTGCTTCACTACCCAGATGGACAGAAAGGCTTGGCCCAGGCCAGGCCAAAGCCAGGAGCCAGGAGCTTCTTCTGGGTCTCCCACGTGGGTGCAGAAGCCCAAGCATTTGGGCCATCTTCCGCTTCAGTTTCCAGGCAGGGAGCTGGATTGGAAGTGGAGCAGCCGGGACACGCCCGGCTGCTCTATGGGATCACAGGCGGTGACCCCACCTGCTACGCCAGAATGCCAGCCCCAAGCTTGTGGTTCTTGAGAAACAAATGTTTTCTTATGTGTGTAGTGAAAAGGAAACTTAGCACCATTATTATTTTTTTAAGATTATTTATTTATTTATTTGAAAGGCAGAGTTACAGAGAGGTAGAGGCAGAGAGAGAGAGAGCGAGCGAGCGAGCGGGCGGGCTTCCATCTGCTGATTCACTCCCCAGATGGCTGCAACGGCAGGAGCTGCACCGATCTGAAGCCAGGAGCTTCTTCCGGGTCTCCCATGTGGGTGCAGGGGCCATTTCAGAGAGCTGGATCGGAAGCGGAGCAGCCAGAACTCGAACCGGCACCCATGTGGGATGCTGGCACTGCAGGTGGCGGCTTTACCTGTTATGCCACAGCACCGGCCCCTATTATTATTTTTTTTATTTATGATTTATTTTACTTATTTGAAAGGCAGACTGATGGAGAGAGAGGGAGAGACACAGGGGGAAAGAGAGAGAGAGAGAGAGAGATCGAGAGATCTTCCTGACAGTGGTTCACTTGCAGAGTCTAGTGAAGGAGGCCAGTGTCTGAAACCAGGAGGCAGGGAGAGGTGGGTGCAGGGGCCATGCCTGCACTCTGGCCACGCCCCCTGCTTTCCCAGGCTCCTTAGCCACAGCGCCGGCCTCCAGCGTGGCACCTTTAAAGGGGGCTGTTCTCCTTACACTTCTGTTTGCACACCCGAAACGGAGCATGGGCTCCTAACGTGTGTGACAGGACCAGACGGGTCCTTGGAGAGATGGCGCAGGTGCTGGCGCAGGCTCCAGAATTTTTTGCACCAACATAAACAATTTTTTAAAAATATTTATGTATTTATGTGAGAGAGTTACACAGAGAGAGAGAGAGGGAGAGAGGGAGAGAGAGAGAGAAAGCGAGAGAGGTCTTCTATCTGCTGGTTCACTCCTCAATTGCCACAAGGACCGGAGCTGCGCCGATCCAAAGCCAGGAGCCAGGAGCTTCTTCTGGTGTGGGTGCAGGAGCCAAAGGACCTGGGCCATCCTCCACTGCTTTCCCAGGCCACAGCAGAGAGTTGGATCAGAAGTGGAACAGCCAGGTCTCGAACCGGCGCCCATATGGGATGCTGGCACTGCAGGCCAGGGCGTTAACCCGCTGCACCACAGCGCCGGCCCATAAACAAGTTTTAATTCTGTTTTTCCACGGACTTCCTGGCATCCCGTGTAGGTCAGCCTCGGGGGAAAAAATCCAAACCTGCCGTCTCTCCCGTCTGTCTCTGCTCGGCTGGCACAGGCCTGAGAGAGTTACCAGGTCTGCTTCTCAGCACTTTTTAGCCAACAGACTTAAGTCTTTCCAATAAATTCCCAAGACTGATGAACAAACCAGAACGCAGATTTTAAACCTTGGGTGAAAGAGTGTGTAAGGAGAGGGGGTATTCGGGTTTGCTGAGCTGTGTGGAAGGCTCCTCCTATACCAGGTTTCCTGGAGAGCATAGAATCAGAACGGAGCTGGAAGAGCCGAGCGGCTGGTGACAGCGCGCCCCGGGCGCCTTGGCCTCCCCTGCACGGGGACAGAATGGAGCCTGTTTCACAGTTGCTACGCAGATGCCTTGTCTGTTAACCCGCTCCTGCCCTGAGCAGGCTACGGCACAGTAACTAAGGATCAGATCGGTTTTAATCCTCACTCTGTTCCGTCTTCCATCCTTGGGCTCCCACTTAGTTCCCAGATTGGATGTGGGGTATTCATTTCACTGCTTCCCCACATTCCCCACAGTTTTAGTTTTTGCTCATTTTAAAAAAAAATATATATTTATTTATTTGAAAGGCAGAATTGCAGCGAGAGAGCCAGGAGCCAGGAGCTTCATCCATGTCTCTCACGTGGGTGCAGGGGCCCAAGCACTTGGGCATCTCCCACTGCCTTCCCAGGTGCCTTAGCAGGGAGCTGGATTGGGCGGAGAGCAGCCGGGACTCAAACCAGCGCCCATATGGCGGCTTTACCCACTCCGCCCCAGCGCCGGCCCCCATTTTCTCTTTTTTAATGAATTTAAAATCTGGTAATATTTTAGTGCTACTTCCTTGCCCTGTCAGCCGCTTAGAATAGATATAACTATTTTAAAGTCTTTTTTTTTCTTTTTAAGATTTATTTGTTTATTTGAAAGGTGGGCCATCAGAGAAAGAGGAGAGAGAAAGAGCTTCCATTTGTTGGTTCACTCTCCAAATGGCCGCAGCAGCTGGACTGGCCAGGTTGAAGCCAGGAGCCGGAAATTCCATCCTGGTCTCCCACATGGGTGGCAGGAGCCCAGGCGCTGGGGCCGTCCTCCTCTGCCTTCCCTGGCGGGAACTCGAGCTGGTGCAAGCAGTGGCTCAGCCCAGCGTACCCCAGCACCGGCCCGTTAAGGTCTTCTTTGTTCTTTTTGATTTTTAGTTGTGATTCATTCAGATAAGTCACCACTCACTGATTTATTTGAAAAAAATATAGCGGACAGCTTAGTATGTGCCAGGCCTTGTTCTGGGCAAAGGGGAAAGGGCAGTGAACCAAGCGTGTGAAATTCCAAGTGTCCTGCGCAGGGCCGTGTCTGGCCTTTGGTTGCGTTGCTGGTTAAGAAGCTTGGAGCCCACATCAGAGCGCTGGGCTCTGACACCGGCTCTGGCTCTGGCTCCAGCTTCCTGCAGCCCCTGGGAGGCAGAGGGGGTGGCTCAGTGGTTGGGTTCCTGCCACTCACGTGGGAAGCCTGGGTTGAATGCCTGGCTCCCGGCTTTGACCCAGCCCAGTGCTGCCTGTTGGGGTTATTTGGGGTAGGAACCAATGGATGGGAGAACTCTCTCTCCATCTCTCTCTCTCCATTTCTCGAATACACACCTTTTTTAAATTTAGGGAAGAAAATTCAAGCCTCTAAAAAGATTCTGTAGAAAAATGGAATGAAAAGATAAATTGTTTCGGTGCAAAAAACAATTTGAAATCCATATATAGAGGATATCCAGAAAATTCTTGGAAAATCTGTATTATGAAGAAGTTATGCATGGTCTTCAAACTTGTTTTGCACCAAAATAAACTATTAATTCCCTTTTCTGCATGACTTAGATAACTCTCACATGTATGATTTCTGCTTGTAGTGTGTCACGTCATGATAAATGCAATGGAGGCAAAAGAGAGTGGGAGCGAACAGAGTCTAAAACCCGGTGGGGACAGGCAGAGTGGCGCAGTGGGTAGAGCCGCCTCCTGGGACACATCGCTCGTCACAGCACTGGTTCCAGTCCTGGCCACTCCGCTTCCAATCCAGTTTCCTGCTAATGCGCCGGGGAAAATGGCCAGTAAAGGGTCAAGTACTTTGTTGCCGCCGTCCACATGGGAGACAGGATGAGCTCCTGGCTCCTGACTTCGGCCTGGCCCAGCCTTGGCTTTTGGAGGCACTGGGGAGTGAACCAGCAGGTTTCTTCCTCCTTCTCTCTCTCTCCTCCTCCTTCTGTTTAAAATTTATTTATTTGAAAGGCAGAGTTACAGAGAGAGAGAGAGAGAGAAAGAGAGAGAGAGGGAGTGGGATCTTCTACCCACTGGTTCACTTCCCCAAATGGCCACAGTGGGCCAGGGCTATGCCAGGCTGAAGCCAGGAGCCAGGGGCTTCTTCCAGGTCTCCCACATGGGTGCAGGGACCCAAGAATGTGGGCCAACTTCCCGTGCTTTCCCAGGCCATTAGCAGGGAGCTGGATTGGAAGCGGAGCAGCTGGGTCTCCGACCAGTGGCCGTATGGGACGCGAGCGTTGCAGGCAGCGTCCCAAACCCCTACACCACAGCACCAGTCCCCCCTCTGTCTTCTCTCTTTCTCTCTGCCTTTCAGTTAGCTAACAATCAATGAATATTTTTGAAACAAACACACAAAAAGAGGAAATCTAGTAGATAGTTAAATACTGGAGTTCAAGGTAGAGCTCTAAGTGGGAGACAGGAATTTGGATAATGAGAAAAGCGAGCATGAAGGAGGTAGATTCTAGGCTGCTGGCAGGGAGTCCAGCAAACACTGTTACTTAACCTCAGAGCCCGGCGGCTTCGCCCAGCGGTCACTGCCCTTTCGGACACGGCTGTGCCCTCTGCCCGCCAAGCTGCTTACCTTCCCGGGAATCTTCCTGTGAAACTCACAGGTGGGTGGGGTCGCAGGCAGGGAGGAGTTGGTTGGTTTTGTAAATGGGTATGAGGGCATAATAGGTGGTGCTCGGAGCTTTGATGTGCTAAGAAGTAAAACTCATCACCGAGTCCTACATGGGGAAAACTAAGAATAAATGGCCACCTGTGGGCATTCGGTTTGGGGGCGTCATCAGGAATTAATGTCGCGTATTTGTCCCTTCAATAGGTTTGTGCAGACGGCCTAAGAGTGTGGCTGCAGTGCCTGTGCGCTTACTCTGACTACGGAGATGGGCCGGGCAAGTTCAGAATTCTTCGTGTTCACAGCCAGTGAGCGTGCATTGCTGGATTTCTGTATATTTCCGACACCGCAGGGGGGAGGGGGAGGGCCCAGGGCCACGAAGCGCCCGCCCTCTGCTGAGAACCTCCACCTGCTCCGTGCTCGCGGAAGGTTCTGGAGCCTGTCATTGGGGTTTCTGTGGTGACGCCCCCACAGACTTGGAGGGGAGAACCCCTCCTCACTCCTCCCTGAGGATGTGGGCAGGGCCCCCTGGAATGGGGGGGTGTCTCATGACCACTCTCTGGGTGTCTGTGTCCTGGGGAGGAGGTTGTGAGCCAGGAACTGTGGAAGAGAACACAGACACCACACAGCCTCCCGTGCTGCCCTGGGGCTTCACGGCGGAGCGGTGTGCAGCTGAGAAAGCTAAGTGCCTCTGAGTGCTGCTCCCATCACCCCTGCATCAGATGTGGGGGTGGGGGACGCGGGGAAGAGAGAGAACGCGTCTGTGCCCACGCGCTCGGCTCTTGGCAAGGGTTCTGTGAGATGAACCCCCTCCCCGGACCCCCCAGGAAAGCAGGCGCGTCCCGAGGGGAGCCTCCGTTGGTTCCCCAGCTCAGACGTCCGTTGTGCTTAGTATTGTTCGATTTTTCTCCTTTTTTTTTTTTTCCTTTTTTAAGGTTTATTTATTTATTTGAGAGGCAGAGTTAGAGAGAGAGAGAGAGAGGGAGAGAGAGAGAAACGTCTTCCATCCACTGGTTCACTCCCAAAGTGACCGTAACTGCTGGAGCTGAGCCGATCCAAAGCCAGGAGCCAGGAGCTTCTTCTGGGTCTCCCACGCGGGTGCAGGCTTGGGCCATCTTCCACTGCTTTCTCAGGCCAGAGCAGAGAGCTGGATCGGAAGTGGAGCAGCCGGGACATAAACCATCGCCCTTGTGGGATGCCAGCAGCATAGGTGGAGACTTAGCCTACTGTGCGCAGCACTGGCCTCCCCAAATTTTCTTCTTTTAAAGACTTACTTATTTTAATTGAAAGGTGGAGTTACAGAGAAAGAGAGAGAGAGAGAGAGAGATCTTCCATCCTCTGGCTCTCTCCCAAAATGGCCACAGTGGTTGGAACTGGGCTGATACGAAGCCAGGCGCTTCCTCTGGGTCTCCTATATGGTTGCAGGGGCCAAGTATTGGGGCCGCCATCTGGTGCTTTCCCAGGTACATTAGCAGGGAGATGGGTCGGAAGCGGAGCAGCCAGAAATAAACCAGCATCCATGTGGGATGCCAGCACCACAGGTAGAGGCTTAGCCTAGTGTGCCACGGTGCCAGCCCCCAATTTTCCTCTTTATGTCTCGCAGCGATCATTGAAGATGGGTGACGCTATGTCACCAAGTGCATCAGGTTGCGGGAGAACCCTCCTTTCCGCGTGTGGCGGGTCACCCACAACAGTCTCCCAGCCACCACTCCTGGTACAGTGTGTGACCTCAGGCCCCTCCCCTTGGGTGGTGGGCGGGGCTTTGGTTCCCCCCTCCCCGGGGTGGGGGGCTGAGGCCTCTGAGGCGGCAGCACACTCCTGCCTTGCCTCCCAGGGCGCTGGCTCAGAACCCAGCCGCCATGTTGTAAGGAAGCCTCAGCAGCGCACACAGACCGCAGGAGAAGGCGGCCCAGAGGGTTCCGTCCACAGCCCCACTGAGGCCTCAGCCCGCCGTGCCCATCAGCCGCCAGGCGGACGAGTGAGGGCTTCTGGGTGGTTCCACAGGTGCCCCTCTCCAGCCGTCAGCCCTGCCCACCAAGGCTGCAGCCAGGGTCGTCCCTGTCCAAATCCTGGCCCATCACAGACTGGGTCTTTTTTTTTTTTTAATTAATTATTATTATTTTTTTTAACAGGCAGAGTTAGACAGTGAGAGAGAGACAAGAGAAAGGTCTTCCTTCCGTTAGTTCACCCCCTTAAATGGCAGCCATGGCCAGTGCTGCACCGATCCGAAGCCAGGAGCCAGGTGCTTCTCCTGGTCTCCTATGGGGTGCAGGGCCCAAGCACTTGGGCCATCCTCCACTGCACTCCCGGGCCACAGCAGAGAGCTGGCCTGGAAGAGGGGCAACCGGGACAGAATCCGGCGCCCCGACCGGGACTAGAACCCGGTGTGCCGGCGCCGCAAGGCGGAGGGTTAGCCTAGTGAGCCGCGGCGCCGGCCTAGGCTGGGTCTTAACCCCTGGGCTTTGGGGGTGGTTTAGTGTGGAAGCGGCCAGTGGACCGGTGTCCCCGGATGCCGCAGCTGACGACAGGCGCACTGGCGCTCTTCGTTGGCTGGAGGACAGGGCTACCGCGTGCGTGTGAGATCAGCCCGTGCTTGAACGTGGCGCCGGTTGTGGAGAAGCCTCAGGAAGCTTCTGTGCTCACATTGTCTGCAGCTGAGGAGAGGAAGTGGAGCCCTGAGGCTCGCAGGAAGCCATGGGCACTGCGGCGCGGCAGGCCGAGCTGTGGCTGGGGGCGCCCATGTCCCGTGTCCGGGTGCCCACATCCCGTGTCCGGGCGCCCGCCTTGAGTCTCGACTCCTCTGCGGTTCTGCTCCAGCTTCCAGCTAATGCGCCTGGGAGGCAGCAGACGGCTGCCCAGCTGCCTGTGCCCCTGCCACCCACGTGGGAGACCCGGATGGAGTTCCTGGCTCCTGGCTCCAGCCAGGGCTGCCCCCGGCTGTTGTGGGTGTTTGAGGAGTGAATCTGCAGATGGAATAGTCCCCATTCCCACCGCCCCTCTGTCACTCTACCTTCCAAATATTTAAATAAATCTTTTTTTAAAAAAAAGAGGGGCTGGTGCTATGGGGCCCTGGGTTAAAAGCCCTAGCCTGCAGCACTGGCGTCCTATATGGGCACCGGTTCTGGACCCGGCTGCTCCACTCTGATCCAGCTCTCTGCTGTGGCCTGGGAAAGCAGTAGAAGATGTCCCAAGTGCTTGGGCCCCTGCACCCACGTGGGAGACCCAGAAGAAGCACCTGGCTCCTGGCTTCGGATCGGCACAGCTCCGGCCATTGCGGCCATCTGGGGAGTGAACCAGTGGTTGGAAGACCTTTCTCTCTTTCTCTCCCTCTCTCTGTAACTCTTTCAAATAAATAAAACAAATCTTTAAAAAAAGAGAGAGAGAGAGAACCAAACTGCCACAGTGGCTCCCGGGTTCTTGTTGCACTATACACTCTGAATGTGGCAGTTCTCATTTTTGGAAAAAGTCAGATTCCATTTCATGTTGTCACACCCATCAAGTCCCAGTTTCCCTTTGCTGAGAGATATTTCTGCCATTTCCCCCCCAGGTTTCATTTCCTCTTTGAAATACAGCCCGTGTTGCTCTGCTTCACACGTGTGCTAAGAGGGAGGAAATAAAACGCGAGCTTCCTGTGGCTTCAGTGTGACGCAGGACCGCCGCTGGGCCAGCGCCCCTGCTCTGCCGGACTCGGGCAGAGGATCTGGTTCCTCCTGGCAGCCCACGCCCTCCTTGCGTAAAAGGATGCACAATCTGATGCATTTGGTGGGCTCGATATAGAGAGTCGTCTCTTAAGGCTGCGTGTTTTTATTTGATTTTGAAAGTTATTTTCATTTTGATCAAAAGGCACAGAGGCAGACAGAGAAAGATCTTCCATCTGCTGGTTCACTCCCCAAATGGCTGCAATGTTTGGAGCGGGGTAGATCAGGGGCCAGGAACTTCTTTTGGGTCTCCCACGTGGGTGCAGGCGCCCGGGCATTTGAGCCATCATCTGCTGCCCCCCGGGATGCATTAGCAGGGAACTGGATTGGAAGCGGAGCAGCCGGGACTTGAACCGGCCTCTGATATGGGTGCAGGCATCACAAACAGTGGCTGAACTGCTGTGCCAAAAGCTCACCCCAAGGCCATTTATTTTTAAGTTTTTGTAAGCTTTCTACGATTTGCTTAGTGTGTCATATGGTCAAGCATACAGGTCTGGAGCCAGCCTGCGTGGTTCGCTTCCTGTTCGTAACCAGCTGAGTCATCCTAGACAAGTCATTTAACCTCAGCTCCTTCAGCTGTAAAGTGGGGATAATGGCAGTGCCCGCCTTAGGGACCCCCCGGGATGAGCGAGCTAACGAGCGCATGGAGCAGTGAAGTTCGGACGCCGTAACCTGCTTGCGTTTTGCTGGTTGTTACTCACCTCTGCATTTGCTGGTTGTGCTGATTCTCCTTCATGGCTTGAAAAATTTTTTTTTTTTTTTAAGATTAATTTGTTTATTTGAGAGGCAGAGTTACTGGGGTGGGGTGGAGAGACAGAGAGAAAAGTCTTCCATCTGCTACTTCACTCCCCAGTGGCCGGAGCTGAGCTGGTCTGAAGTCAGGAGCCAGGAGCTTCTTCAGGTCTCCCACATGGGTGCAGGGGCCCAGGCATTTGGGCCATTCTCCATTTCTTTTCTAGGCGCATTAGCAGGGAGCTGGATCAGAAGTGGAGCAGCCGGGACTCGAACCAGCACCCACATGGGATGCCAGCGCTGCAGGTGGCAGTTTTACCTGCTACACCACAGTGCCGGCCTCTCATGTCTCGAATTCTATGTCAAGAAGAAATTGAGTGGGAGACGAAAAGAAATGCAACGTGTGCTTCCTTGTTCGGAATACCATAGAAGTGATCCGTAGGGCTGACATTGTGGTGCAGTGGGCTAGGCCGCCACCTGCAGTGCTGGCATCCCCGGTGAGTTCCAGTCTCTGCTGCTCTGTTTCCAATCCAGCTCCCTGATAACACGCCCGTGGAAGCAGCAGATAATGGCTAAGTGCTTGGGCCTCTGCCACCCATGTGGGAGCCCCAGATGGAATTCCAGGCTCCTGGCTTTAGCCTGGCCCATCTGGGCTGATGCAGCCATTTGGGGAGTGAGCCTGTTAATGGAAAATCTCTCTGTCTCCCGGTCACTCTGCCTTCCAAATAAATCAATCAGTCTTTAAAAACAAAATGAAGAAGAAGTGATCGATGGAGTTGGGTGCCGGCGAGCCTGGATGACCTCCTGCCCTCGAGCTGACTTCGAGCATGAGCGGACACTGAGACACTTGTCCCGGGGGTGATCCTGGATGAGCAGAGAGTCCCTCACTGTCAGCTACGGCACAGCGCCCACGGTTCAGGCCAGGTGCCCTGTTTGGACGTCTCCTGCGGACTTCCCGCAGAGGTTCAGCTACGCAGAAAGTGACCCGTCCATGGAGTCGCTGGGTGCATTCCTGGCATGGCGAGGCTCCCTGGACCTAGACTGGATGTCTTGGGTGTGACTCCACAGGTGGAAATACCATCACTGTTTTGCCCGAAAGGCATCGTTTGGCCGAGAAAGCGAAAGGCTCACCGAGTTGTTTGTTTGGTCACCGCAGTGGGTCATCTTTCCTCCCTGCCCTGGTTTCCTGTGCGATGCCAGGGGTTGTGTGTGAGCACGTGGAAGGAGCAGCCAACTAAACCAGGAAGAAAAGCCCGGGCGGCAGTCGGAAGAGGGTGGGCAGGATGAAGACAAGTTCTGATGACAGCTGTGAACTAAAAAGCTAACGTGGGCAAAGGAAGTCCCCATTCAGTCTTCAGCGTGTGATAAGATCTGGGTTCCGTAACCAAGTCCAGCTTCTGACTCCAACTTCCTGAAAATGCAGACCCTGGAGGCGGCCGTGGTGGCTCAGGTTCCTGCCACCTCCTGGTAGACCTGGGCTGAGTACCTGGATCCCGGCTTTGGCCTGACCCAGCCTCAGCCCCTGGTGAGGGAACCAGAGGGTGAGAGCTCTCTCTCTCTCTCTCTCTCTCTCTCTCTCTCTCTCTGTCTCTGTCTCAGATAGATAAATTAGAAGAAGTAAACGCAGGGGCTGGCATTGTGGATGCTGGCATTTCATATCAGAGTGCTGCTAGTTCAAGTGCAGCTGCTCTGCCCTGACCCAGCTTCCTGCTAATGCACCTTGGGAAGACAGCAGAAAGTGGGCCACGTGCTTGGGCCCCTGCCTCCCACGTAGGAGAGCCAGATGGAACCCCTGGCTTCAGCCTGGCCCAGCCTTGTCTGTTGCAGCCATTTGGGGAGTGAACCAATGGATGAAAGAGCTCTCTAAATAAATCTTAATAAATAAATAAATAAATAAAAGAGAAGGGAAGTCAAAACCAGACTGGTGCTGAGCGGCCGAGTCGTCGCTTGGGCCCTGGGGGTGTCAGAGGCAGCGTGAGTGCTGTGTGACATGGTGGCTGTGTGACCTTGCAGGGCTGCGGATGGAGGATCTGCTGGTTGAAGCCGCCTGCCTGATGTGGACGTGTTCGCTGCTGGGCAGGGTCAAGGGTGTGTGAGGAGCTGCAGGGTGATGGGCCAAGCGTGCAGTGGAACCCCGAGGAGGGCGTGGGCGCTGCTCACCCCTGAACTAGCTGCCACCACGTCGGCTGTGGCGCTGTGTGGCGGCTCTGTGTCTGGTTGGCTCCTCGGGAAGCCGGAGTTGCAGCGGCAGAGAGCGGCGCTCACGGGGAGTGTCCCAGGTGCGGCTTCTGTACCTTGCTGACATTACAGTCTGGCTGGAGCTGTCCCTTTGGTTCTTTTCTTGAGCCACTGCGGTGAGGTTGGCCTTAGACACGGTTCAGTCCGCCCGTGTTGTCATTCACTTCCACAAACACACGTTGTGCAAGGCACCGAGCCGTGTGCCATGGGCAGCGGAGAGGAAACTGCTTGACTACTGGCCATGAGATCAGCAGGGGTGAGATTTCTAGAAATTGCTAGAATCATGACCAGTTCCATGTTTCCATGTGATCTTACACGAAAAGCGCTTTGGAAAAATGCCCGGCCAGGTAAGAGTGTTCTGGAGACGTGTTCGGTCTGGGAAGCAGTGGCGGTCTGTGCGTCTGCTCTGCCGTGAGGTCCAGGGCTCGCAGGGGCGTGGAGGGCTGAGAGCCGCCTGCCGCTGAAGGGGTGGGAGATGGCAGCCTCTCAGAGCGCCCGTTGGAGCCTCCCTGGAGCCTGTGTAGGCATTCCGAGCAGAGCGCCAGGAACTGAAGGCTGGGGTCGGGCCGAATCTGCCCGGCTGGCTCAGGGTACGAACCCCCTACTGCTGTGGCTTCCTTCCCGGCTTGTTAAATCCTCGATTCCTAAAGGTCTTTGTGTTGCTGAGGGCATTTGTTACAGAAACAAGTCGCTGTTCCCAGCATAAGGCAAGATGTGGTCAACCAAGAAGAAAGATGCTCACAGCACAGGGAGTTCTAGAATACTCGATGAGAGGAGAAAGTGCATGTTTGCGCCTGTTGGTTTTATTTATTTTGAGAGACAGACAGGGAAAGACCCGCACAGAGAGAAGGAGAACGAGCCCTGTCGCGCGCCGGTTCCCTCCCCACACGCCCAGCAATGCTGGCACTGCGCCAGGTCCAGCCCGGGGGCTGGGAGCTCAGTCCAGGTCTCTCCCATGGGTGGCAGGGCCTCGAGTCCTGGTGTCTGCCTGTGCAGGGAGCTGGAGTTAGGAAGGAGTCAGAGGCAGGTTTCGAACCCAGGCTCTTCCCTACGGGACTTGGGGGTTTTCCGCCGCTAGGCCAGAGGCCTGCCCAGCCCCTGTTACTGGTGTGAAAATGAACCTGTTGCATTGTCCCCAGGCAGAGTCCCTGTTGCAGGCTCTGCCTGTTTGCTGGGGTTTTAACAGCAGGAATCTCCCTCTTAGTATTCACATTGAGAAGTGTAATTAAAACATGCTTTTGTCCCCTAAAAGGGAATTCTGGTGGTTGCTCTCAATTCTGAAGCCTTTTGTTTGTTTGTTTGCTTTTTAATCCAGTCAGGTCCTGTGAAGACAGCCCAGTGCTTGTGAGAAACGGTCAGCTTTGGCATGTGCCTGGGGCTGGCCATCTCTGGGAAGACCAGAAGTAAACAACAAAACAAGCAAGGGCGGTTTTGTTGACTTCTTCCCAGTTGGTTTCTGCCAGACTTGAATTTATGTGGCAGATTTGGGTTCCAGATGGAGCAGTCATGATAATGTTTTCAAATTTTACCCATTGCTTTTTGTAAATGTAGGAGCAAATTACAGAATTGATATTCCAAAATGATTCCTGAAATCACTCTGGATAGAGCTTTCATTCCAACATCACTGGTAGACCCACAAAGACTTTTTTATGAGACAAATGCAGTTGAGTTTAGATTTAATTTTTTGATGTGTTGTTTTATGAATGATTCTTGCTTGTTGACATAAAGCCCCCACGTGGAGATTTCAAGGGACAGAATTTTCAGTTTGTAGACATTGTTGTGGTACATTTAGCTACATTATACTCTTACTGTTTGTAAGTGCTGGGCAACTGGGTGGTAGAGACAGAGTTTTGACTACATCAAAAACAATCCGGGGCCCGCATTGTGGCGCGGCCGGCTAAGCCAGCACGGTGACCCCGGCGTGACCCTGGCGTTCCCTCTCAGAGCAGGGCCTTGAGTCCCAGCTGGCTGCTCCGCTTCTTCTTCTTCTTCTTCTTCTTCCTTTTTTTTTTTGACGGGCAGAGTGGACAGTGAGAGAGAGAGAGACAGAGAGAAAGGTCTTTTGCCGTTGGTTTACCCTCCAATGGCTGCCGCGGCTGGCGCATCGCGCTGATCTGAAGCCAGGAGCCAGGTGCTTCTCCTGGTCTCCCATGGGGTGCAGGGCCCAAGCACCTGGGCCATCCTCCACTGCACTCCCTGGCCACAGCAGAGAGCTGGCCTGGAAGAGGGGCAACCGGGACAGAATCCGGCGCCCCGACCGGGACTAGAACCCCTGTGCCGGCGCCGCTAGGCGGAGGATTAGCCTAGTGAGCCGCGGCGCCGGCCTGCTCCACTTCTGACCCAGCTTCCCGCTGGTGCGCAGGGACTCCAGCGGCATTGCGGGAGGGGGGCGCGCCCTGCCGTGCCGCACACGAGCCCCAGTGCATGCCGGCCGGCAGTGCCTCCGGGAGCACATTAGGCGGCCGTGCCCGCAGCTGACCGCACATTATTCGCAGTATTACATGAAGAGCTGTGCCCTTTGTGCATCAACATTTCCTATAGACGTCTGCTGTGTCGGGAGAGCTGCCGGGGGAAAGGTCAGCTTCCCCTTAACGTGCGGAAACCTTGACTTTCTGTTCTGTGGGGTCGGTGTGCTTTCCTTCCTTTGAAGAAATAACTTATTTATATGAAAGGCGGAGTTACAGAGGAAGAGAGACACAGAGAGAGAGGGAGAGAGGATGAATATCTTCCATCTGCTGGTTCTCTCCCCAAATGACCGCAACAGCCAAGGCTGGGACAGGCTGAAGCCAGGAGCCAGGAGCTTCACCCGGGTCTCCCATGCGGGTGCAGGGGCCCAAGGACTTGGGCCATCTTCCGCTGCTTTCCCAGGCACATTAGTAGGGAGCTGGATCAGAAGCAGAGCAGCGGCTGGCGCCGGGGCTCACTTGGCTAATCCTCCGCCTGTGGCACCGGCACCCTGGGTTCTAGTCCTGGTCGGGGCGCTGGATTCTGTCCCGGTTGCCCCTCTTCCAGGCCAGCTCTCTGCTGTGGCCAGGGAGTGCAGTGGAGGATGGCCCACGTGCTTGGGTCCCTGCACCCGCATGGGAGACCAGGAGGAAGCACCTGGCTCCTGGCTTCAGATCAGCGCAGCACACCGGCCGCAGTGGCCATTGGGGGTGAACCAACAGAAAATGAAGACCTTTTCCTTTGTCCCTTCTGTCTCAATCCTCCTGAAGCCATCAAAGGCTCTGTGTGCTTTCTAAGTAGCACTATATTCGTGTTGTCACCTGTGATTCTTATTGAAACAAATAAATAAAAAACAGGTTTTTTTTTTTTTTTTTTTTTAGAAGATTTAATTTATGTATTTGAAAGAGTTTCAGAGAGAGAGAGAGAGGTCTTCCATCCGCTGGTTCACTCCCCAAGTGGCCACAGTGGCCGGAGCTGAGTCCATCTGGAGCCAGGAGTTTTTCCTAGGTCTCCCACGTGGTCCTCCACTGCATTCTCAGAGCTGTTGGCAGAGAGCTGGACTGGAGGAGGAGGAGCCCGGCGGCCCCGTCACCTATCAGCTGGACTGGAGGAGGAGCCCGGCGGCCCTGTCACCTATCAGCTGGACTGGAGGAGGAGCCCTGCGGCCCCGTCACCTATCAGCTGGACTGGAGGAGGAGCCCGGCGGCCCCGTCACCTATCAGCTGGACTGGAAGAGGAGGAGCCCGGCGGCCTGGTCACCTATCAGCTGGACTGGAGGAGGAGCCCGGCGGCCCCGTCACGTATCAGCTGGACTGGAGGAGGAGCCCGGCGGCCCGTCACCTATCAGCTGGACTGGAAGAGGAGCAGCCCGTCACCTGTCAGCTGTTCCCTGATGTCCTGGCAGCTCTCGTCACAGTTGCCGACCCTCAGCCAAGCAGCAGGTGGATGGGGAGCAGAGTGTAGGCCTTCCGGGGGTGTGGGACGTTATTCACCACAAAATGCAATGAGCAGCGATCAAGCCCTGGGAAGTTGGGAGACCCGTCAATGCCCATTCACAAGTGTGCAGCCAGCCTTCTGTCCCGTACGGTTCCCGCCGGGAGCTGCCAGAAAGGCCCAGAGCCCGTGGAAAAGCAGGTGTTGCCAGGTCGGGGAGGGAGGGTGGCGTGCAGAGATGAGCACAGCAGGTTTGAGGGCCCAGGGATGAGCTGTGTGAGACTCTGAAGGTGGGCACGGCCGTTATCCCGTTGGCAAAACCCGCAGAGCTGTACAGCGCAAAGGGAGCCCTGATGTGAACCCTGGACTTGAAGATAATGTATCGGAGCTGGATTATCAGTTGTAACAATGTAGCCACTCCTGTGTAGGCCGGTAATGGTGTCAGAAACCACGGGAGCCCACATGCGGGAACTTTCTGCTCAGTTTTCCCGTCACCCTGAAGCTGCTCCTAAAAACTTAATCTATCCATAAGCAATAAATCGGTGTGGGGCAGGCATTGGGCCGAGCGGTTAAGATGCCCGTAAGGCACCTGCAGCCCTCAGACCTGGTTCTGAGACCCAGCTCCAGCACCTGATTCCAGCTTCCTGCTAATGGGGGCCTTGGGAGCCGTGGTGAGGACACGAGAAACTGGGTCCCCGCCTCAGATGTGGGATCCTGGGTAGAGTTCCCAGTGCCGGGACTCAGTCTCAGGCCGTCCCTGGACTTTGATAAGTGAGCCAGTGCCTGGGAGCTCCTCTGTCTCCTGCTCTCCCTCTCTGTGCCTCTCAAATAAAAAACAAACTTACTTTCAAATAAGCATGAAGACTCTGGGTTTCCTTGTCTGTGTCACTGGAGCAATTAGCTGTGGCCAAGAGAAAGATGCTACCGGTTTTCCTTTAAACGTTTCTTTCTCTGTGCTGTTTAGAATGAGGTTCCCTGCCCTCAGGAGGTAGTGTTCTGTTGATGTATGACTTCACAGAATAAGCTCTTTCTGATCATTCCACTTATGAATTAAGTAATTTTTTTTTGGACAGGTAAAGTTAGACAGTGAGAGAGAGAGACAGAGAGAAAGGTCTTCCTTTCTGTTGGTTCATCCCCCAAATGGCCGCTATGGCCGGCGCTGTGCTGATCCGAAGCCAGGAGCCAGGTGCTTCCTCCTGGTCTCCCATTCGGGTGCAGGGACCCAAGCACTTGGGCCATCCTCCACTGCCCTCCCGGGCCACAGCAGAGAGCTGGACTGGAAGAGGAGCAACTGGGACAGAATCCGGTGCCCCAACCGGGACTAGAACCAGGGGTGGTGATACCGCAGGCGGAGGATTAGCCTAGTGAGCCATGGTGCCGGCCAAGTATTTTTTTTTATAAAAGAGAGGTTGAAATTATTTTCAGGAATACTAAAAATTCAAATTCTATTACAATGAGGAGGCCATGAGGGACCTCACTCGGTCACTGTCATATTTATTTTCAGGAATGAGTAAATAAAGTTTCAAGCAGAATTCTGTGTTGGAGGTGCTCTGGGTCACTGAGATAAGACCGAACTTAATCACTGTTTGCTTTGAATCTCTCCTGAAGCCAAACTTGAACTTGACTGGTGTTGTAATTGCTGTTTATGGTGCCATGTGTGAGGACGATTATAAGGTGGCCTCGCCTTTGTGGTGGTGTTGGAATTTATGTAGGTTTGCGGAAGTGGACCTCTGCCCCGCATGGCCTGAGGGACGTGAAAATGTGTCGTGACTTTAGTGTCCCATGTTGTGAGATGAGCAGAGTCAGCTTGCCGGTTGAATACTTGGGGCTATCACTCCTGTCCTCGGGACTGGGCCCCCTCTCTGGGTACTTGGGGATATCACTCCTGTCCTGGGACGGGGCCCCCCTCTGGGTGCTTGGGGCTATCACTCCTGTCCTGGGACGGGGTCCCCTCTCTGGGTACTTGGGGCTATCACTCCTGTCCTGAGACTGTGCCCCCCCTCTGGGTACTTGGGGCTATCACTCCTGTCCTCGGGACGGGGCCCCCTCTGGGTACTTGGGGCTATCACTCCTGTCCTGGGACGGGGCCCCCCCTCTGGGTACTTGGGGCTATCGCTCCTGTCCTGGGATGGGGTCCCCCCTCTGGGTACTTGGGGCTATCACTCCTGTCCTGGGACGGGGCCCTCTCTGGGTACTTGGGGATATCACTCCTGTCCTCTGGACGGGGCCCCCTCTCTGGGTACTTGGGGCTGTCGCTCCTGTCTGTGGGACTGAACCCCCACTCTGGGTACTTGGGGCTATCACTCCTGTCTGTGGGACTGAACCCCCCCTCTGGGTACTTGGGGCTGTCACTCCTGTCCTCGGGATGGGGCCCCCTCTGGGTACTTGGGGCTATCACTCCTGTCCTGGGACGGGGCCCCCCTCTGGGTACTTGGGGCTATTGCTCCTGTCCTGGGACGGGGCCCCCTCTGGGTACTTGGGGCTGTCACTCCTGTCCTGGGACGGGGCCCCCTCTGGGTGCTTGGGGCTGTCACTCCTGTCCTTGGGACGGGCCCCCTCTGGGTACTTGGGGCTGTCACTCCCGTCCTCGGGACGGGGCCCTCCCTCTGCACAAGCATTTCACACGCGTGCACCCACTCCCCCGTGTTGCTCGACGTTACTCCGTGGATGTCTCACCACGGGGATCCCCACAGAGTGCCCCCGCGACCTGGGCAAGGCTGCGTCTTTCACTCTGACTGGCTTCCTTCACTTGTTTTCCCCCGTCTATAAAAGCCTGAAGCATAGACCGGAATCACCTTAGGTTCAAATTCCCATTCTCCTCTTGCACCTGCTTCCGTGGGCCGCTGTCAGGACGTAGACACGGCACCGACTCTGTCGTGCGTTGTCGAGGGGCCCAAAGGCGGGAGCTTCGAAAAGAATCCTGCACCCTGCGGGCATCCAAGAGTAGGAGACTCCTAGACCGAGGCTCGTCTTCAGCCAGCGGCCCAGAGGTCAGGTGGGCACTCAGACCCGAGAGCTCTGGGTCCAAACGTCCTTGCTGCGCGTTAATGACCGTGTGGCCCTTGACCAGGTCTGGTGTGCTCCTGCTTTTCCCCACCTCAAGTAAGCAGCTGTTAGCAGTGCTTGGAGCAGAGCCTGGCATGTAGTTGGGATACAGGAAGTGATAGTCATTATTTTATTTTCAAATTTAATTTAATTTAATTAAAAATTTTTTTTTGACAGGCAGAGTGGACAGTGAGAGAGAAAGACAGAGAGAAAGGTCTTCCTTTTGCCGTTGGTTCACCCCCAATGGCCGCTGTGGCCGGCACACCGCGCTGATCCGAAGCCAGGAGCCAGGTGCTCCTCCTGGTCTCCCATGGGGTGCAGGGCCCAAGCACTTGGGCCATCCCCCACTGCACTCCCGGGCCACAGCAGAGAGCTGGCCTGGAAGAGGCACGACCGGGACTAGAACCCGGGTGCCGGCGCCGCAGGTGGAGGATTAGCCTAGTGAGCCGCGGCACCAGCCGATAGTTATTATTTTAAGATCTTTATGTATTTGAAAGGCAGAGCGAGAGTCGGAGAAGAGGAGGGACAGAGATCTGCCATCGAGTGGTTCACTCCCCAAATGCCCACAACAGCTGGCTATGGACCAGGTAGCGACTCTATCTGTGTCTCCCATGCGGGAGGAGGGAACCCAGATAACTTGAGCCATCGCTTGCTTCTGAATCTCAAGATGTGCACTGGAGGAAACTGGAGTCAGGAGATGGAGCCAGGAGTCAAACGTGGGTACCGCACTGTGGGCACAGCCGTCTTAACTGCTAGACCTCGGCCGGTGCTACGGGAGAGGGTAGAGCCGCCGCCTGTAGTGCCAGCATCCCACATGGGCGCCTGTTTGAATCCCAGCTGCTCTGCTTCCAATCTGCTGACGAGCCCGGGAAAGCAGCAGAGGGGGGCCCAAGCGCTTGGGCCCCTGCCATCCGACGTAGGAGACCTGGGTGGAGATCCTGGCTCCTGGCTTCGGCCTGGCCTAGCCCTGGCCATTGCTCTATTCGGGGAGCCAACCAGCGGGTAGAAGACCCCTTTCTCTCTCTCTCTCTTTCTCTGTTTGTAACTCTGACTTTGAAATAAATAAACAAATCTTTAAAAAAAACAAAAACCTGCTAGGCCACATGCCCACCTCCGTCTGTGATGATCGTGGCTTGAATAAGGAACAACCAAGACACGGAGAGGTCGGGGTGGGTGATGTCCGGTCCACAGGCTCCTCTCGGATCTTGTGTTCGGAAGACAAGGGTGGTGAGCAGCCGACCTTACGCTGACCACCGCGTGCCTTGCAGTTGAGCCGTCAGCAGTGGCGAGCCTTGCACGCAGGAGTTGCCAGCTGCTCTGGAAACCACGCCGGCCCTTGAATTTGCATAGAACTTTGCAGGACTCCTGGAGCCTGCCCGGTGCTTCCCCCTCAGCGGGGGGTTTCCCTGGCCCTGTCAGAGACCCCTGGGCCGCCAGGGAGAACATCCTGCTCTCAGACACCCCCCACCCCCACCCCCCTGCTGTCACCACCACCCCCAGGCTTCTCGCTGGCTTCCGCCCTGACTCAGGGCCGGGCAGGAAGTGGGGATGGGGCGCCCGTGCCTGCCGAGAGGGCCTGTCGCTGGCCCGTGGCAGGACCCTGCCTCGCGATGTCCCCGGCACCCGTGGCAGCCGGTGTCGGCCTCCGGGCGGCGGGGAGCTCTTGGTCTTAGGGGCCTGTGACTTTCCAGGTTCGTCCTGTGTTGTTGGCCCGCGTCTCACTGCCTCATGTTCGTCTCCAGGTCCCACGGGAGTCCCTCTCGCCTCTGAAACGCAGACTCAGCTCCTCACGCGTGGGAGCGCCTGCGAGTGCAGGTTTAGGTCCCGCGGCCCCTGGGGTGAGGTAGGAGCGCAGCAGGGCTGTGTCGGGTTGCAGGAGTCTTGAACTCCGTCGGCAGGATTGCAGTGTTCCTCCAGCCGGATTCCTGCCCCGGCCCGCATGGCCCTATATGGTCTGATCTGCTGTGCGCCCGCCTCTCCCCAGACTGCTCGTCCTTTCTAAACTTGTAAGATACACACCACGTAAAACTTGCCATCTTACCCGTTTCTTTTCTAAACGCAGCCTTACGTGCAGTGCGTGATGAGGAAACTCAGAGAAGGGAATCCACTCTGGGGCGGCCCGCGAGGTGGGGCCCCTGGGGCCGGCGTCTACACCCGCGAGGCACGCCGGGCAGCGCAGGTTCGCCCCTTGTGCGTCTCTCTCTGAGTCGATAACATTAGCATTCACCCCCCAGACACTGTAACGCAGACGTGGGGAATTGAAAACACGGAAATAAGATGCAGTTGGGATAATTTACAGCCACTCAGAAATACAGCCAAACATGGCGCGGTCTCTCTGAAATACCGGTTAGTGTTTATTTCTGGGGCCTGGATGGCTCTCAGCTATTAAGCAGAGCTGGCCGCCCTTGTATAATTAATGAAAAGAAAACACTGGTGCTAGAATTATAGGTATATAAACACGTAGATAGCCCACATTCTTTGGCAAGGCCTGGGGAAGGCAGTCATGTGCTAGGGATTTTTTTCTTAACTTTTTTTTTTTTTTTGCGCTGAATCTCAGAAAGTAGCACAGATCCTGATGGTGCAGTTGAAATTTTTTTTTTCAAAAACAGATTTATCATCTTCTATGTAGAATTCTCACGTTATTGCCTATTTTTCATAAATTAGGTTATTTATGGATTTGAGAAAGAGCACGAGAGAGCACCCCCGTCCACTGGCTCACTCCCTCAGTGCCCACCACCTCCATGGCTCGGCAGAGGCCGTAGCTAGGAGCCAGGAGCTCCATCTGGGTCTCCACGTGGGCAGCAGGGACCCGAGTACTTGAGCCCTCACCACAGCCTCCCGGGAAGCCCACTGGCAGGAAGCTGGGATTGGGAGTGGACTCAGAACTCGAACCCAGGCACTGTGGTGTGGGGTTTGGGCGCCCCAACCTGCCTCCTAACATCTGCCTCCAAAGGTTCTCTCTCTCTCTCTCTCTCTCTCTCTCTCTCTCTCTCTCATAAATGTATGTGTTCATCTGGAAGGCACAGTTACAGGGAGGGAGAGAAAGAGAGATCTTCTATCCTCTGGTTCACTTCCCAGATGGCCACAATGGCCAGAGCTGGGCCAGGCTGAAGCCAGGAGCTTCTCCCAGGTCTCCCACGTGGGTGGCAGGGGCCCAAGGGCATGGGCCATCTTCCACTGCTTTCCCAGGCACATTAGCAGGGAGCTGGGTCGGAAGTGGAACACCTGGGATTCAAACCGGTGCCCACATGGGATGCCAGTTTCATAGGCTGCAGCTTAACCTGCAGTGCCGCAGCGCCAGCCCCGGTGATCTTCATAGGTCGGTGAGAACAGGTACCCTCCTGTTGTTCCACAGTGCTTCCCAGCAGCCTGTGGGGGCAGGGGGTGGGGGAGGACGCGTTACCTGGAGCCCAGGATAAGAAAGAACAGGCAGGGTCGGCACCGACTCCGACCAGGCCGGAAGTTCCTCAGCCCTGCGTCTGGCAAGTGTTTGTCGACTACAGCTTAGGCAGGACACAGCTGAGGAGGTGCCTTCTCCTGGGACCTCCGGAAGTGGACGCCATGCAGGGGCAGCACTACGTTTAGAAATCTGAGGGCAAAGATGCTGCAAGACAGGTCTTTTTTTTTTTGGTAAAGATTTATTTATTTACTTGAAATGCAGTTACAGAGAGAGAACGAGCGAAAGAGCTCTTCATCTGCTGGTTCACTCCCAAAATCACTTCAGTGGCCAAGGCTGGGCCACGCTGAAGCCAGGAGCCTGGAACTCCATCCCAGTCTCCATGAGGGTGCAGGGTCTGCTGCCTTCCCAGGCGCCTTAGCAGGAGCCGGATGGGAAGTGGGGCAGCCGCCCCCCGCACCACAAGGCCGGCTCCAAATCCCGCGTTTCTATTTCATGTTAAATGAGGTCTGTAGAGCCGGCGCTGCGGCTCACTAGGCTAATCTTCCGCCTGCGGCGCTGGCACACCGGGTTCTAGTCCCGGTCAGGGTGCCGGATGCTGTCCCGGTTGTTCCTCTTCCAGTCCAGCTCTCTGCTGTGGCCAGGGAGTGCAGTGGAGGATGGCCCAAGTGCTTGGGCCCTGCACCCCATGGGAGACCAGGAGAAGCACCTGGCTCCTGCCATTGGATCAGCGCGGTGTGCAGGTCGCAGCGCGCTGGCTGCGGCAGCCATTGGAGGGTGAACCAACTCAAAGGAAGACCTTTCTCTCTGTCTCTCTCACTGTCCACTCTGCCTGTCAAAAAAATTAAAAAAAAAAAAAAAAAGATCCACTCGCAGGTCAGCTCTGTGAGAGCAGAGAGGTCGGTCTTTGGCTTGTGGACGTGTCCTTGGTTCCCAGGACAGTGCCTGGCACGCAGTAGCCGCACAGTGAAATGTTTGTTGGCCGCACGTGTTTTTGGCACAGGGGGAAGGCAGCGCATTCGGCCTCTGCAGTGTCTTGTGCTCTAACTTTGTGAATGTTCTACTTGAAAGGGAAATCGTATTCCTACAACAGTGTGTGGAAAGTACTTTTGCTTTTTAGATAATTGTCCCAGGTTTTTCTTCCTTTGTTTTCCCCCTCAAGTGTGAAGTCTTCCTTTTGCCATCAATCCATACTTGGTTATGAAGTGAGGCCCATTTTCTGAAGACCATTTTAGGTTTTTTATGGGTCCATAATAAGAAGCACATAAATCAGATAAAAGTAATAGCTCGATATCTTATGCAATAGATTTTCCTATCGATTTCGGCGTTTCTTCCGTGAATGTTTTATCTTGGGCTTCGATCTCCGGTTGGCAGGAGCCCAGGCGATCCGGAGCGGCTTCCCGTCAGCCTGGTCGTAAAGTGACAATGGAGTGAATGTGACATCACAAGGGACGTGTGGAAATGCGCGCCCATGTAGGCACCACCCAAAGAAGGAGAACACGCCTGGTGACACCCCCCCTTCCCCGTGTAGTCGTGTCATCCACACCTTGTGCTGAAATACTCCTTCTCTTTGTCGTTTTTCATCATTTGTAGAGAAAAAGGTGCTGTTGAGTTTTGCTCGTTTTTAGACCCGGATAGACAGAATCAGCCGGACGGCGGGGTTGTTCCCGGGATTCTGCTACGAAGCGTTTTGCTGCCATAAACATGCGAACACATAAACATCCCGACGTGGGCAGCACCACGCGTGGGCGATCCGGGTCCTCATCCTGGAGCCCCCTGCCCAGAGAAGCGGCTGGGCCACGCGGGCCACGCGGGGCACACAGGACCCCTGTTCTTGGCAAAACCAACCTGGCTTCCAAGGCCCCAGCGGATGGGGGTGTTCCCATCACACCACATCCTTCCTGTTTCTGAGTTTGCGTTTTGTCAGACGGGTACATGTCAACCGGTGCTCATTGTGGTGTCACAGACGCTCCTGGTCACCAAAAATGCCACAGATCTTGTCACGCTTAGGATTCTCATTCTTCTCCTGCCTCTGCCTTTTCCCCACTGAGCTTTTTTTCCCCTTAGCAGTTGATGGGAGGGCGTTCTTGTCGCTGGTGGCACTGCGCTGTTCAGTGTGGGTTGGTGTGGCTTGGCTGTGGTTGGTCTCCCAAAGTTTGCTGCTCTTGAGGCTTGGTCCTTGGGGAGGTGGGAGTGGCGTGCTGGGGCTTTAAGAGGCGGGGCCTAGAGAGAGGTCCTCGGATCCCGGGGGCTCTGCCCCTGAAGACCACCCCCACAGTCTCAAGGGATCCAGAGACACTGGCAGTGAGTTGTGGGAGCCTGAGGGAGCCTGGCCCCGGCGTCCCGCTCTGGCTCCTGTCTGGCCACGTGGTTGCTGCTGGCACCGTGGCCTCGAGCCCCTAGAACGCAGGGCAGAGTAACCCTCTTGTCTGCCTCGGGTGTTTCGTTATAGCACTGAAAACTGACCGGTACGGTGTGCGCAGGCGTGGTACAAACGCCCCCCCACCATCCGTCGTCTGCTCACTCTCCCTGCGGCGTGTTTCCATGAAGAGAATTGTTTAGCTCCCGTACAGTCATGTGTCCATCGCTGCTTTATCGTGGATGTCCCTCTGAACGCCTGCCTCAAGAGCATTCCCCACCTCGACATCAGAAGCATCACCCCGGGGCGGCGCTGTGACGTAGCGGGTAAAGCCGCTGCCCGAAGTGTCGGCATCCCATACGGGCGCCGGTTCAAGTCCGGGCTGTTCCACCTCTGATCCGGCTCTCTGCTATGGCCTGGGAAAGTAGTGGAAGATGGCCCAAGTCCTTGGGCCTCCACACCCACGTGGGAGACCCAGAGGAAGCTCCTGGCTCCTGGCTTCAGATCAGCACAGCTCCGGCTGTTGCAGCCAATTGGGGAGTGAACCAGCAGATGGAAGACCTCTCTCTCTCTCTCTCTCTCTCTCTCTCTCTTTCCCTCTCCCTTTCCCTCTCCCTCTCTCTCTCTACCTCTGCTTCTCTGTAATTCTGTCTCTCAAATAAATAAATAAATAAATCTTTTTTTTTTTTAAAAGAGGAGCTATACCAACATATTCAGAATACGCTGACATCCTAATTATGATGTGTGAACCATTGAAACAAACAAGCGAGCAAGCATCACCCTGTTGTCTCCTCAGGGTCTCATGGTGCTGCCTTCTGCGTTCAGCGCTGCAGCTGCCGAGCCCTGGCTGTTGTGTTGTGAGAGACAGAGGTTCGGTTGCATTTTATCAACAGATGAGCGATTACCCCTGCACGTTCTGCTAAGCAGGCTTTCCTTAGATGATGGTGATGGTGGTGGTGATGATGATGGTGGTCGTGATGGTGATGATGGTGGTGGTGGTGGTGGTGATGGTGATGATGGTGATGATGGTGGTGATGGTGGTGGTGGTGGTGGTGATGATGAAGGCTCAGTTAGGCTCTTGTTGACTCAGCAGGGGGGGCTACTTTTAACCCCATTTTTAAGGTAAGAAACGCAGGCCAGTAACTTGCTCCGTGGAACATGGCTGGTGCTTCAAGGAGTCGGGATCCTTAGCCACCAAGTACTGCATTTTTTAAAAAAGATCTATTTTGTTTATTTTTAAATTTTTTGACAGGCAGAGTTAAGACAGTGAGAGAGAGAGAGAGAGACAGAGAGAAAGGTCTTCCTTTTGCCGTTGGTTCACCCCCCAAATGGCCACCATGGCCGGTGCACCGCACTGATCCGAAGCCAGGAGCCAGGTGCCTCCTCCTGGTCTCCCATGGGGTGCAGGGCCCAAGCACTTGGGCCATCCTCCACTGCCCTCCCTGGCCACAGCAGAGAGCTGGCCTGGAAGAGGGGCAACCAGGACAGAACCCGGCGCCCCAACTGGGACTAGAACCCGGTGTGCTGGCGCTGCAGGTGGAGGATTAGCCTAGTGAGCTGCAGTGCAGGCCTCTTTTGTTTATTTGAAAGGCAGGGTGAGAGATCTTCCATCGGCCAGCTCACTCTCCAAATGCCCACAGTGGGGTAGCGGGAGCTCCTAAGCCACTAGCTTCTTTGGGTCTCCCACGGGGGTGCAGGGCCCCAAGCACTTGGGTCACCTTCTGCTGCTTTCCCAGGCCATCAGCAGGGAGCTGGATCAGAGGTGGAGCAGCTGGGACTTGAACCGGCGCCCATATGGGATGCCAGGGCTTCACCTGCTGTACCACAGCGCCAGCTCCAGGTTCCGCATTTTTTCTGGATGGCCGCCTCTAACCAAATCCAGGGCCTTTTTTGCCTATATTTCTGTCCCTGGCCAACACCCTACAGCCTTTTAATCACCTTGTAATCTGTGCGGCACCTCCAATCACTCACCTCGTTCTTCAGGAGTGTTTGGGTGATTCATGGGCCATTGCAACCCAGCTGACGTCTTAGAATCATGTTCTCCAAACAACTTGTCGGGCTTTTTTTTTTTTTTAAGATTAATTTATTTGAAAGAATTATATATAGAGAAGAAAAGATGGAGAGAGACAGACAGACAGCTCTTCCATCCACTGGTTCCCTCCCCTGAAGGCTGCAGTGGCTAAAACTAGGAGCTTCTTCCGGTCTCCCACAGAGGTGCATTAGCAGGGAGCCGGGATCGGAAGTGGAGCAGCTGGGACTGGAACCCGTGCCCCTATGGGAGCCGGCGTCACAGGCAGTGGCTTTCCCTGGTGTGCTGCAGCACAGGCCCCTTGTTGGGGGGTTTAACTTGGAAATGCATTGAATCTGTGAGTAACTGCACAGAGAACGGCCTGGCAGTCCATGCGCCTAGTGTCTTCCTCCGTTTGTTCTGGTTTGTCCATCAGAATGACTGGCACTGGGTACTCTATCCACAACAAAACTGTGTTTCTCACGGCTCTGAAAACAGGAGATTGACGATCAAGGTGCCAGCAGGCGTGGGGGCTGGCAAAGCCCTGGTCTCCCCCCGTCGCCCCGGTGACGTCGAGCCGTCCTCAGGTGGCACCGGGGATGGAGGGCAAGAGCAGCTCTTTGAAGCCTCTGTAATAAGGGCATTAATCCCGCCCACGAGGGCAGGGCCCTCCTGGCTAATCACCTGCCTCTTATTATGGGTTGGCCATGAAGGGACAGGGCTCTGTGCGGAGTTCACCGTAGGGGCCCTGGCCCAGGACTGCCCTCCGTGAATCGCCTCAAGTCCCGCCCGTGATCCTGGTCGCTCCCTCCCGGGAAGTCGCTTCTCCATTGCTGTTCCTTTCCTGAGGATTCCAGTGCCAAGCCACCCTCTGTGTTAGGACTCAGAGCTGACAGAAATTCCGCTGTACAATGCGAACAGCCCGGGTAACAAGGTCTTGGAGCGGGGATCAGCACAGCAGGCGAGGCCACCCCTTGCCACGCTGACAGCCCGTATCGAGTCGCGTCCCGGCTGCTCCCCTGCCAACCCAGCTCGCTGCTGATGGCCTGGGAGAGCGGCGGCAGATGGCCCACGAGCTTGGGCCCTGCACCCACCCGGAGGCCTGGATGGAGCTCCTGGCTCCTGGCTTCGTTCAGGCCAGCGCAGCCCTGGCTGTTGAGGCCGTTTGGGGAGTGAGCCAACAGGTGCAATCTCTCTCTCCCTCTCTCTGTCCCTCTCTCTGTCTCTCCCTCTCCCTCCCTCTCTGTATTGCTCTGTCTTTTAAATAAATCTTGTTTTAAATTTAGGTTTCTCATCTATAATGGGATTTTAGGATTCTTGTAGTAAAAACTCTTTTCAGAACTATATGTTATATCTGTAAGTCTCATTAAATAATTTATAAACACAGGCTGTACATCACAAATAAATCTTGGGAAAAAAAGGTGGTTGTGTGGCCAGCGCTGTGGCGTAGCGGGTAAAGCTGCTGCCTGCAGCGCCAGCATCCCACGTGGGCACCAGCTTGAGTCGCAGCTGCTCCACTTCCGGTCCACCTCGCTGCTAATAACCTGGGAAAGCAGCGGAAGGTGGTCCGAGTGTTCTGGCCCCTGCCACCCACGTGGGAGGCCCAGATGAAGCTCCTGGTTCCTGGCTTTGGCCTGGCCCCGCGCCCACTGTTGTGGCCATCGGTGGAGTGAACCAGTGGATAGAAGGTCTCTCTCTCTCTCTCTCTCTCTCTGTCTCTCCCTCTCTCTGTAACTCTGACTTTCAACTAAATAAATAATTTTTTCAATGGTGTCGTGTGTATGAGTTGGCAAACACGCATCCTTCCAAGCCCCCTGTCCTGGGGAACCCTGGCTGCCTGCCCCTCGCTCCACTCTGCGTTATTTTTTAAGGATTTATTTCTCTGTCTGCCCCCTGGGGTGGTGCTGTCTTGTGCTCACTCTGCTCCTCCCTGCAGGCTGGTGCCCACGTGCTCAGCAGTTTCACTTCTCAGCTCCAGCACCTGCTCCCACGGAGGTTTTGGTTTTAATCCATTTACATTCTGTTTGAAAGGCCAACAGAGAGAGAGATCTTCCATCCGCTGGTTCACTCCCTAAATGCCTGCAACAGCCAGGCTGGGCAGCTGAAGGCAGGAGCCAGGAGTTCAAGCCAGGCCTCCCATGTGGGTGGCGGGGACCTAAGGACTTGCGATCACCTGCTGCCTCCCGGGTGCAGGTTAGCACGGAGCTGGAGTCTGAAGCAGAGCCAGGACTGGAACCCGGGCTCTCCACATGGGATGCGGGCCCCCAGCGGCTCCACCCGGTGCCCACCGAGGGAGGCCTTTTTTTTTTTTTTTTTTTTTTTTTTTTGACAGGCAGAGTTAGAGAGGGAGAGACAGAGAGAGGTCTTCCTTCCATTGGTTCACCTCCCAAATGGCCGCTACGGCCAGCGATGTGCCGATCCGAAGCCAGGAGCCAGGTGCTTCCTCCTGGTCTCCCATGGGGTGCAGGGCCCAAGCACTTGGGCCATCCTCCACTGCCCTCCCGGGCCACAGCAGAGAGCTGGACTGAAGAGGCACAACCAGGACAGAATCCGGTGCCCCAACCAGGACTAGAATCCTGGGTGCCGGTGCCGCAGGCAGAGGATTAGCCTAGTGAGCCGCGGTGCCGGCCCCACCCAGGGAGGCTGTGATTGGCCCAGGTTGCCCTGTGCTGTGAGCCTCGGGCCAGGTGCCCAGTAGGGGCAGGGGTGTGGGGAACTGGGGTCCCTTCTCACGGCACAGGATGGCACATTTGTGTGTTGAACCTTCTTAAACCAAAGTGAGTGACTGAATTGTAAGCCTTGTGGTGCAAAAAAAAGGAATTTTTTAAATGGTAACTGAGTTACAGATGCCAGGGCCTTGGATTTGTTTTTCCTGTGATATTTAAAAAAAAAATAGTTTGCAGCCAGTACCCCTTCTCTCCCCGAAACCTGGAAATATTTAGAGTTTAGAAATAAGTCAGGGCTTTAAAGATGTGTCCTGCCCTTCCCATGACGAGCTGCACTGGTGCCCTGGGCTCTTCTGCTGCCGTACGGTTCCTCCTGGGGTTCAGGGCGCGTGTCTTCCTCTTCCTGGGTTGGCCTTGAACTTGTTTCCTGGAGGAGAGATGGGCTCCCTGGCAGAGGGTGGTGTGGGGGGTTTAAGAGGCTTCAGGCAGGGGACAGCAGCTGGCGGGACCTGTGTGCGGCTGGCCGAGCAGGGTCAGGAGGGACCGGCTCCCAGGGCACGCCTCTGTTGTCCGGCGTCTGCATGGCAGCCAGGAAATGAACAAGTAGATTCCATTTCCGGGTGGAAGCCAGACGCTGGAAGGACGAGCGTCTCCCGGTCACCCCGGCCAAGCCCGTCCTGTTTCCCTTGCTGGGAGGCGGAGCATTGTCTGCCCCGTGCAGGACACTCTGCCGTGGGGCTTTCCTTAGAGTCCGCTCAACTCCCACGGCTACAGGTTAGTAAGGGGTGAGTTCTGAGACCGATTTTAAATATAAAAAAGATTTATTTATTTATGAGCCATAGTGACAGAGGGAGAGAGAGAGATCGTCCATCTGCTGGTTCACTCCCCAGATGATTGCAACATCTGAAGCCAGGAGCCAGGAGCTTCCTCCAGGTCTCCCACGTGGGTGCAGGGGCCCAGCACTTGGCCATCTTCTCCTGCTTTCCCAAGTGCATTAGCGGGAGCTGGATCAGAAGTGGAGCAGCCGGGACTTGAATTGGCACCCGTATGGGATGCGGGCACTGCAGGCAGTGGCTTAATGCACTGTACCACAGTGCCAGCCTTGAGACAGATTTTTTTTTTTTAGTGAAGTTGTTTTTGTTTGTTTGTTTGTTTTATCTTTTTGAGAGGCTGAGACAACAGGCAGAGGGAGAGACAGAGAGAAAGGTCTTCCTTCCATTGGTTCACCCCCCAAATGGCTGTTACAGCCGGTGCACTGCACCAATCCAAAGCCAGGAGCCAGGTGCTTCCTCCTGGTCTCCCATGTGGGTGCAGGGCCCAAGCACTTGGGCCATCCTCCACTGCACTCCTGGGCCACAGCAGAGAGCTGGCCTGGAAGAGGGGCAACCGGGACAGAATCCGGGTGCCGGCGCCGCAGGCGGAGGATTAGCCTAGTGAGCCGCAGCACAGGCCATTGTTGGGCATCTTTTTAAAATACACTTGAAGTCATTTATTTATTTGAAGGCACAGAGATACATGAAGGGAAGGAAAGAGAGAGAGCGAGTGAGCGAGAATGACACAGAGAGAGAGAGCTTCCATCTGCTGGTTCATTCTCCAGTTGGCCACAGCAGCCAGGGCTGGGCCAGGCTGGGCCAGGAGCCAGGGGCTCCATCCAGGTCTCCGCCGTGGGTGCAGGGGCCCAGACGCTGGGCCATCGTCCGCTGCCTCCCGCTGTGTGCCGTGGGATCTCTCTCACCTGGGTCGGGAGGCAGCTCCACGTGTCTGCCTCTGATGCTTTTACTGAAGCCAGAGGAGCAGAGAGAGGAACCGAAAGTGGCCACGGTGTAGAGAGAGCAGTGACACAGGCAGCAGCTGCCCTCCGGTTCTCACAGGAAGGCACGGCAGAGCGCCGCCCCGCCCCGCTCGCTCGGCAGCCGCCGGAGCTTTCTCCGCACCGGGACGCAGCCCTGCACTCCCCGCCCGGCGGCTGCCCCTCTATGCCCCCCCCCCAGCCTCGGCCTCCCTGCTGCCCTTTTGCACAATGTCATTATTGTCATAAAAACAAAAGTGCGGTTTTTCATCCTCGGCATCTGCCCACGGCCCTGTGTCACCGCCTCGTCCACGGCAGAGCTTCTCTGTCTGCTTTGCCTTTCTAACCCTGCATGTGCCGTGCTGGTTCCCTTCTCGTGGCCTCCGCCCGGCCGGGGACTGACTCCCTAGTGTTTCTGTTTTCACAACAGACTCAGACTACGGTTGCTGGCAGCAGGTGAGCCCCCGCCTGTGCCCGCGGTGGTGGCAGGGTGCAGGGTTGCGCCGTGGAGAGATGCTGAGTTAACCCCGAGTGCCTTTCCTTGGGTGTGCTCTCCCTCCTAAGTCTGTTACGTCGCTGGGCTCCCCAGCCCTGCCCTGCGGCGGCACTCACATCGCGGTTCTTGCTGCACTAGGCATTTCAACATTTCACAATTTTGTTTCATTGTATTTGAAGGGTAGAGAGGACCAGATCTTTTCCATCTGCTGGTGTCAGACCTCTCGACAGCCAGTGCTGGGGCTGACAGCTGGGATGCCGGCATCTCATATGGGTGCCGGTTCGAGTCCCGGCTGCTCCACTTCTGACCCAGCTCTCTGCTGTGGCCTGGGAAAGCAGTAGACGATGGCCCAAGTCCTTGGGCCCCTGCACCCGTGTGGGAGACCCGGTAGAATTCCTGGCTTCAGAGTGGCCCAGCTGCAGCCAGTGTAGCCATCTGAGGAGTGAACAGCAGATGGAAGGTCTCTGTATCGCGCGCGCGCTCTCTCTCTCTCTCTATATATATATATATATTAATATTAAAAAATCTGAGCGTGCTCACCTCCACGTCTGTGCAGCATCACGGCACTGGCTCCAGGGTCAGAGGGCGTAACCCCTTCACAGGGAGGGACCCGCGGGGCGGGCAGGGCGGGGCGAGGCCTCAGGACCGAGTCTGCCACTCACACAGAGGTCCCTTCAGCCACTCGGTCTCCAGATGGGCCTGTGCGGGGGATTTGGAATCACTGTCAGTTCAGCACACTTTCCCGTTCCAGGAAGCCCTGAGTTAGAAGCTGGCACAGACGTCCTTGTGGAAGTCTCCTCACGGCAGAGTGGACGGCGTGCAGGCCCCGTGCGTGATTTGGGGCAGGGGGTGTGATTGTAGCAGACTTCCCAGAGTCCCCGGGAAGCAGCATGACACTCAAGGCCGTGGGAACTTCCTGATTCTGTGAGCGCGCTGCGACGGTGTGCTGAGCCGGGCCAGGGTCATGGGCTCGGCCTTGCCGGGTTCAGTCTCCAGCGTATAAAGGGATTTCTTTGTGGCACCATGTGGACCTGGGCCTCCTTGCACCGCAGGACGCTGCCCGCCCTGGACCCAGCTGCCCCCTCCTCGGGGGTCTTTGCAGCTTTTTTGGCTGAACACCTCGTAGCTGAACGCCCCTGACCCAGCCCAAGCAGCAGTGTGAGGTCAGGAGAGGGGCTTGGGGAGACTCCTAAAAGCACCCAGGGAGAGGAAGGAGCGAGCAGGTGCGGCGCTGAGAGCGTGGGTGTGCAGGGTGCGCTCAGGCTGTGTGCTGTGTCCCCCAGGCTGTTTCTCGCCCGACTTTCTGACTCCTTGGAAGCGCACGGCTTTCAGAAGCTTGAGAGTCTGTGTCTACAGCAGGGATTCTGAGCGTGTGGTCCCCCAGCCCCTGGAGGTTCCCCGGAGACAGAGCCGCCTTCGAGGGTGTGGGTGGGCAGGACAGCGGCCCCATGGCACGAGTCAGGGCCCGGGCTCCAGACCCCGCTGGTGCGTGGTGCCTGTATTCCTCAGCCGGGACTCGAACTGGCACTCACAGGGGACGCCGGCCCCCTGGCCGCCCACTTCCGGTCCAGCTCCCTGCGAGTGGGCCTGGGAGAGCAGCAGCAGATGGCCATTGCAATCGGCCTCTGAGAAGCAACTGTGTGTCCGGTTCTGGTGTGCCGTCCACGGGAAGCAGCATGGGACCTGGGAAGAGCGCTGGACCACTCGTGTGTCGTCCAGCCGTATCTGTGTGACGCTGCATTTTTTCATGTGGTTTAACCCAAGTGAGGAACGGCAGGGGATTGGTTGCAGAAGCCTCCGTGAGAACCCAGCTGTCTTCCATTAAGCCAGACATTTAAGAGATTTGCAAAAATGTAAAACAGTGCCACTCTTCCCAAGAATTTTTTTGTTTTGTTTTGGAAAGTACAGTTCTAAAATTTTTTTAAAAAGCCATTTACATCAACAAACGATGGCTATCCTATTGTCTTTTTATTTATTCATTTGCTCATTTCTGGTTTATATTATTTATCTGAAAAGCAGAGTGACAGAGCAAAAGAGGAAGAGATCTTCTCTGCTGATCCTTGCTGGTTCACTTCCCAAATGGCCACAATGGCCGCGGCTGGGGCAGGCCAAAACCAGAGCCAGGAGCTCCACCAGGGTCTCCCACATGGGTGGGCAGGGGCCCGAGCACTTAAGCCGTCGTCCACTGCCTTCCCAGGTGCTTTAGCAGGGAGCTGGATGGGAAGTGGAGCAGCCGGGGCTCGAACCACATTCTGATATGGGATAATGGCGTCGCAAGCAGAGGCTGAACCCACTGGACCACAAGGCTGGCCCCAGCGCTGTCCTCTTAAAGACATTAATGAATGTCAGAAGCGGGGGTTTTACCTCCTGATCGAGTCCATGTGAGCAGATGCAACTCTGGACCCCGAGCCCTGTGCGGTCCTCCAGGCTCTTCAGAGACCCCAGGGGTCTTGAGGACCATTGCTCCCTGGGGGCCTGGAGCAGGAGGGGGCGCGCTTTTGACCAGGGCTCCCTCCTTGAAGTAGCAAAGGCTGTTTTGTGAAAGGACCGTTTAGAATATTTGCCCACAAAGGAGCCTTCAGAAGGTTTGGAATTTCTTCCCATTAAGTTTTCCACATTTTCGTCAAGAATGTAAGTGGGTTGATGAGTTTCTCATCTGTTTTGAATTTCTCCTCGCTGCTGCGGGTCCTGTGATAGGACACAGGGTGTGGCGGCTGCACGGAAGCCTTTGCCGGGCACGTACCGAGGCCGCCCTCTCCCTCACAGGGCGCTGGTGTGGCTGCCCCAGGAGGGGCTTTTATTGCCTCCGGCTTATCGGCGGCGCCTGCGCTTTTAGTGAGAGCTGTGCTGCAGCTTGCAGCGTGGCCTGGTGCGGATCACTCCACGGAAAGCATATTGTTGGCTTGTGCCCAGTGGTGGCTAAGGTGGACTCAGCGTGAGTGCAGATGGATTTTGTTGGTGTGCTTGTTTTATTTTTATTTTAGTATCAAAAGCTCTCTCTCTCTCTCTCTCTCTCTTTTTTTTTTTTGAAACGCAGAGCTACAGAGATAGGGAGAGGCCTCTTCCCTGTGCTGGTTCACTCGCCAGAGGGCCCAGCACGCTGAAGCCAGGGGCCTCCTCCGGGTCTCCCATGCTGGTGCAGGGGCCCAAGTGCTTGGGCCATCTTCCACTGCATCCCCAGGCCATTAGCAGGGAGCTGGATTGGAAGTGGAGCAGCCAGGACTCCAACTGCCGCCCATATGGGATGCCAGCGCTGCAGGCAGCGGCTTAACCCACTGCTCCACAATGCCGGGCCCAAAGAAGCACTTTTAAATAAAAAGATTTATTTATTTGACAAGTGTATTTATTTATTTAACCCTCTGTGCCACCGAGCCGGCCCCTCTCGAGTCATCTTGGTGAAGTAAGGCCTTACCTCCTGGGATTGTTCGGGGCTGGCCAGGGTCGTGAGGCTGGGGGTGAGGAGGGAGCCTCTCAAATTTGTGTGCCGCGTGCCTGTGTCTCCTCTCACCCAAGCGCAATGCACGAGTCTGTGGGAAATTTACGCCTTCGACAAGTGGGAAATGGACTAACAGCACCACGGCCAAATTACAGCCACAGCCAGCCGCAGGGCCTGCAGTTCCTGACACTATGTGTGTCCTTAGAAAGTTCCTGGAAAGCGTGGATCTTCCTCTTCTTTTGAACATGGATTTCTTTTATTTTTATTTGAAAGGCGGAGTGGGAGAGGTCTTCCATCTGCTGGTTCATTCCCAAATGGCTGCAGCGGCCAGAGCTGAGCCAGGCTGAAGCCAGGAGCCAGGAGCTTCTTCTGGGTCTCCCACGTGGGTGCAGGGATCCCAGCCCTTGGGCCATCTTCCACTGCTTTCCCAGGTGCATTAGCAGGAGATGGGATTGGAAGTGGAGCAGCCGGGATCTGCACCTGCGCTCACAGGGGACGCCGGCCCCAAGGGTAGATCTTCCCACAAATAACACGTAAATAAAAGGACGGGGAACTCTGGGACGTGGAGGGTGTGTTTCTGGGGTAGACGGTGGTGGTGGTTTCACGGGTGTGTACTGCAAACTCACCGGGGTGTGGACTTTAAATATGTACAGCTTTCTTATGTCAGTCACCCCCCAATAAAGTGGTTTTTTAAAAAAGGAAGCAGGCGGCCGGCGTGGTGGATCTTTGCAGACACCAGGCTGAAGCGTGGCGCTGAGCTCGCAGCGCGCTGCCAGCCGTGGGAGGGGACCACTGGCCGCCTTGCGTGGTCACGTTTGACGTGGCACTGTCCCGCTTTGCATGCGCCCCGAGACTGGTTTGTGAACTTAGGCAAAGGTTCTGTCTGCATCCCGTAGGCAAATGACTCGGCCTGGGAGAAGTCGCCGCCAGCCCTGTCCTGGGGCCTCCCCGGAGGTGGCCAGCCTCCCCCTCGGCCCCCTTGGAGCTCTCCCTGTGGATCTGCGCTCCGTGCTCCTCTGGCTGCCGCCGTGCTTCCTTTCTGGGCAGGACCCCGCGGCCCTGGTTCTCGGGGTGGCGGCCGGGCTGCATTGCTGTTCCCGTCGGCTCCCCCGCGGCAGGCACTTCCTGGCTCTCTGTGCGAGCCTCACGTGTGTCTGAGCACCGTCCTCCTGAGCTACTTCATTCACGTGGAGAAAGCAGGATTAAAAAAAAAGATTTATGTATGTATTTGAAATGCAGAGTTACAGAGAGGCAGAGAGAGAGAGGAGTCTCCCATGCACTGGTTAACTCGCCAAAAGGCCGCGGTGGCTGGAGCTGGGCCCATCTGAAGCCAGGAGCTTCCGGGTCTCCCGTGTGTGTGCAGGGCCCAAGGACCTGGGCCATCTTCTACTGCTTTCCCAGGCCACAGCAGAGAGCTGGGTCAGAAGTGGAGCAGCCGGGACTCGAACTGGTGCCCATATGGGATGCCGGCGCCGCAGGCAGTGACTTTACCCGCTACACCACAGCGCCGGCCCCAAGATTATTTTTTAAGATTTATTTTACTTATTTGAAAGGCAGAAGGGGAGAGAGAGCTTCTAGCTGCTGGTTTACTCCCCAAATGCCGCAGCGGCCAGGGCGGAGCCAGGCCACAGCCGGGAGCCGGGAGCTCCATCCGGAGTGCAGGGCCCGAGCACTGGGCCAGCCTCCTCTGCTTTCCCAGGCGCATTGGCAAGGAGGCACTGAGAGTGTGGCCGAGCTCATGTGCACGTGTGTGAGCTCGTGTCCACGTGTGTGAGCACGTGTCCACATGTGTGAGCTCATGTGTGCACGTGTGTGAGCTCATGTGTGCACGTGTGTGAGCTCGTGTCCACGTGTGAGCTCGTGTGTGAGCTCATGCGTCCACGTGTGTGAGCACATGTGTCCATGTGTGAGAGCTCGTGTCCACGTGTGTGAGCTCGATGTGCACGTGCGTGTGTTTCACCTGTTGACATCTGGGAAAGGCATCTCCCTCCGCACTGGGACGTTAGTTACATCCAAAACCCATGTTTCTCAGAGGACTGGGAGACACGCATGCACGGGTCAGAGGTCAGCACTCCAGCAGTTTCCAAACTGAACGTGGTCCGGTTGATTTGGAACCCTTCAACCCCTGGCACTGAGCTCTCGTGGGACACAGCCACGCTGCTTGTTGAGTGCTGTCCGCCGGCGCTGTGCTCGTCCCAGAGAGAGACCGTGAACCCCTCTGTGTTTGCTTTTTGAAACAGGATCAGTTTGACAACCTAGAGAAGCACACGCAGTGGGGAATCGACGTTCTCGAGAAATACATCAAATTCGTGAAGGAGAGGACGGAGATCGAGCTCAGCTATGCAAAGCAGCTCAGGTGAGTGGGTGTGGGGAGGAGCTCGGCTGCGGAGCGGGTGATTCTCCCAGCCGAGCCCCCGGCACCGCCCTGGATCCTGCCCTTTTTCCGAAGCGCCGTCTCAACAGCCGTGATTGTGTTTAATGCAGGAAGTTCAGTTCCATGGAGGAGTTAAAACGCAGACCAAGCCGTTGCTTTCGGCTCTGTTCGTGTCTTGCTTCTGTCTTTGTTGGTGGGGAGAGGGCTCGGTTTTCTCTGCCGAGTCTTGGAGCAGGGCCGTGTGCAGACCCCAGGTGCCCAGGTGCACTCGGGCACAGCCACCTGACCCACGGTGACCGGCCTCGGGGGCCCTCTGAGTCACCCCCGCGTGGGGCTTGCAGCTGATGTTTTGGGCACCTTTGGTTCCTCCTTCTCGTTGTAGCAGGTGGTGGTGAATTGCTTTAGTCTTCCTGGCATTTTGGTTGCCAGTGACCCTAGGCTCGGCCGTCCTGTTGTCCCTGGGTGACTTGGAATAGAAGGGATAGCGCTTCGGGAAGCATTCGGGCCTGTCTAAACACATGGCTCCGTGCGCTCCGAGGCGTGGATCGCGGGGTCTCGGGCTGCACCTCTGCGTGGCTCCGGGAGCCGGGCTGGAGCCGCTTCCCCAGGTGCTTGCGCTAATGCACAGTCCCCCGAGCAGCGTGTGAGAGGTCCGCGGAGCTGTATTTAGAGGTCCTTGGGGCCACCCTCACTCTTTTGTGATGGAATTATCCAAGGATTGTGTGCGCGTGTGTGTAAAGATATTTAAAATGATTGATAGACCCAGACGTGGCATGGGAAATCTTGAAGGCGTTCTCATCGCGTGGTCGACTCGGCCGGTGCGTGCTGTGCGGAGTGGAAGCACTTGGTGTTGATCGCCGAGCCTCTGTGAGAGGCGAGGTCTGTGTGGAAGGAACCTGGCTCTTAGCAGGTTGCTGATGCGGTTCCCTCGGCAGCGCCGGCTGAGTAGCTGAGAGCGAAGCCTGGCCCTGGTGGAAACGTTGTATCCCCGGCGTCAGGTGCGCTCAGCCGCCTCACCCGGAGGCTGTCAGAACCCAGAGCGGGTGTGCTCTGCCCCAGTCCACGCTGAGTCATACAGTGCTGTCGTCGAGTGGAAATAGGTCACATCCCCGCGGGCGAAAGGAGGACTTGCGGCGGCCCTCCCCCTCCCCTTGGGGCTGGATTTGTTTTGGTCGTGGTGGCTTCCCTTGTGTCAGCACAGACAAACGAATCCCTCACTCCTGCCTCCCCCTGCTGCCTCGCTCCAGCGTCAGTTCTGCTTCCGGAGCCCGGGGAGACGTGGAGAAGTCAGCTCTTCCAGGGGTCTGCGTCGCTGCGCTGGCAAGGCCAGTGCACCTGGCCGCCGCCCCGCCCAGCCCCGAGGACTTGGGTCATGGGAGAAGCTTGCAGATGAGGAAGCCCGGCAGCTCCCCCAGCCCCGTGTCCAGCAGCACTCCCCCGGCCCTGTGTCCGGCAGCTCCCCCCCAGCCCCATGTCCAGCAGCCCTCCCCAGCCCCGTGTCCAGCAGCTCCCCCCAGCCCTGTGTCCGGCAGCTCCCCCCCGGCCCCATGTCCAGCAGCCCTCCCCCGGCCCCGTGTCCAGCAGCTCCCCCCCAGCCCCATGTCCAGCAGCCCTCCCCAGCCCCGTGTCCAGCAGCTCTCTCCTGTTCCCCGTGTCCAGCAGTTCTCCTCCCCCAGCCCCGTGTCCGGCAGCCCTCCCCCAGCCCCGTGTCTGGCAGTTCTCCTCCTCCAGCCCTGTGTCCAGCAGCCCTCCCCCAGCCCCATGTCCAGCAGCTCTCCTCCCCCAGCCCCGTGTCCGGCAGCTCTCCTCCCCCAGCCCCGTGTCCAGCAGTTCTCCTCCCCCAGCCCCGTGTCCAGCATCCCTCCCCCAGCCCCGTGTCTGGCAGTTCTCCTCCTCCAGCCCTGTGTCCAGCAGCCCTCCCCCAGCCCCGTGTCCAGCAGCCCTCCCCCGGCCCCGTGTCCAGCAGCCCTCCCCCGGCCCCGTGTCCAGCAGCTCCCCCTGGCCCCGTGTCCGGCAGTTCTCCTCCCCCAGCCCCGTGTCCGGCAGTTCTCCTCCCCCAGCCCTCCCCCGGCCCCGTGTCCAGCAGCCCTCCCCCGGCCCCGTGTCCAGCAGCTCCCCCTGGCCCCGTGTCCGGCAGTTCTCCCCCAGCCCCGTGTCCAGCAGCTCTCCTCCCCCAGCCCCGTGTCCGGCAGCTCTCCTCCCCCGGCCCCGTGTCCAGCAGCCCTCCCCCAGCCCCGTGTCCAGCAGCCCTCCCCCGGCCCCGTGTCCAGCAGCTCTCCTCCCCCAGCCCCGTGTCCAGCAGCCCTCCCCCAGCCCCGTGTCCAGCAGCCCTCCCCCTAGCCCCGTGTCCGGCATTTCTCCCCCAGCCCCGTGTCCGGCATTTCTCCCCCAGCCCCGTGTCCAGCAGCCCTCCCCCAGCCCCGTGTCCAGCAGCCCTCCCCCAGCCCCGTGTCCAGCAGCTCTCCTCCCCCAGCCCCGTGTCCAGCAGCCCTCCCCCCCGGCCCCGTGTCCAGCAGCTCTCCTCCCCCAGCCCCGTGTCCAGCAGCCCTCCCCCCAGCCCCGTGTCCAGCAGCCCTCCCCCCAGCCCCGTGTCCGGCATTTCTCCCCCAGCCCTGTGTCCAGCAGCCCTCCCCCAGCCCCATGTCCAGCAGCTCTCCTCCCCCAGCCCCGTGTCCAGCAGCCCTCCCCCAGCCCCGTGTCCAGCAGCCCTCCCCCTAGCCCCGTGTCCGGCATTTCTCCCCCAGCCCCGTGTCCGGCATTTCTCCCCCAGCCCCGTGTCCAGCAGCCCTCCCCCAGCCCCGTGTCCAGCAGCCCTCCCCCAGCCCCGTGTCCAGCAGCTCTCCTCCCCCAGCCCCGTGTCCAGCAGCCCTCCCCCCCGGCCCCGTGTCCAGCAGCTCTCCTCCCCCAGCCCCGTGTCCAGCAGCCCTCCCCCCAGCCCCGTGTCCAGCAGCCCTCCCCCCAGCCCCGTGTCCGGCATTTCTCCCCCAGCCCCGTGTCCAGCAGCCCTCCCCCAGCCCCGTGTCCGGCATTTCTCCCCCAGCCCTGTGTCCAGCAGCCCTCCCCCAGCCCCATGTCCAGCAGCTCTCCTCCCCCTGGCCCCGTGTCCGGCAGCCCTCCCCCAGCCCCGTGTCCAGCAGCCCTCCCCCGGCCCCATGTCCAGCAGCCCTCCCCCGGCCCCGTGTCCAGCAGCCCTCCCCCGGCCCCGTGTCCGGCAGCCCTCCCCCAGCCCCGTGTCCAGCAGCCCTCCCCCAGCCCCGTGTCCAGCAGCTCTCCTCCCCCAGCCCCGTGTCCAGCAGCCCTCCCCCGGCCCCATGTCCAGCAGCCCTCCCCCGGCCCCGTGTCCAGCAGCCCTCCCCCGGCCCCGTGTCCGGCAGCCCTCCCCCAGCCCCGTGTCCAGCAGCCCTCCCCCAGCCCCGTGTCCAGCAGCTCTCCTCCCCCAGCCCCGTGTCCAGCAGCCCTCCCCCGGCCCCGTGTCCGGCAGCCCTCCCCCAGCCCCGTGTCCAGCAGCCCTCCCCCAGCCCCGTGTCCAGCAGCTCTCCTCCCCCAGCCCCGTGTCCAGCAGCCCTCCCCCGGCCCCGTGTCCAGCAGCCCTCCCCCAGCCCCGTGTCCAGCAGCCCTCCCCCGGCCCCGTGCCCAGCAGCCCTCCCCCGGCCCCTGCCCTGTGAGGCTCCCGTTCCTCAGCTTCATTCGCAGCCCAGCTGCCGTGGCCCCACTCTCTGGGGAAGCCCCTTCCCCCGTGACTTTGATGTCAGCGTTTGCTGGGGCCGGCGTTATGGCGCAGTGAGTAAAGCCGCCGCCTACAACACCAGCATCCCATATGGGCGCCGGGTCAAGTCCCAGCTGCTCCGCTTCTGATCCCGCTCCCTGCTGTGGCCCAGGAGGGCAGTGGAGGATGGCCCATGTCCCTGGGCCCCTGCACCAGCATGGGGGACCAGGACAAAGCTCCTGGCTCCTTTCTCACGGCTCCAGCCTGGCCCAGCCCTGACGGTTGCAGCCATTTGGGGAGTGACCCAGGGGATGGAAAATCTCTGTCTCTCTCTCTCCCTCCCTCTCTCCCTCTCTCTCTGTCTTTCCCTCTCTCTGGAACTCCACCTTTCGAATAAATAAATTTAAAAAGAAAAGTAAAGAATACATCTGGGGCCGACACTGTGGCGTAGCAGGTAGAGCTACCGCCTGCGAATCCAGCCTCCCATGTTGGTGCCAGTTCAAGTCTCCGCTGCTCCACTTTTTTTTTAAGGATTCATTCATTTATTATTTGAAAGGCAGAGTTACAGAGAGGCAGAGAGAGAGGTCTGCCATCTGGTGGCCCACTCCCCAGATGGCTGCAACAGCCAGAGCTAGGTCAATACGGAGCCAGGAGCTTCCTCCAGGTCTCCCACATGGGTGCAGGGGCCCAAGGACTTGGGCCATCTTCCTCTGCTTTCCCGGGTGCATTAGCAGAGAGCTGGATTGAAAGTGGAGCAGCCGGGGCTCGAACTGGCACCCATATGGGATGGCGCTGCAGGCAGGGGTCCCACCCACTATGTCACAGCACTGCCCTCTGCTCCACTTCTGATCTAGCTCCTAATGCACGTGGGAAAACAGAAGAGGAGGGCCCAAGTGCTTGGACCCCGGCACCCACGTGGGAGACCTGGATGAAGCTCTTGGCTTTGGCCTGGCCCAGCCTTGGTCGTTGAAGCCCCATTAGGGTCCCTCCTGGCTGGCTCCTCCCCCAGCACCCTTCTTCCGTACCTTCTCCCGGAGCTCAGCTGTCCCTCCCCATCTGAGGTGTGGCCCAAGACCAGACTCCCCACGCCCCCGACCCAAACACCTGCACCTCTACCGCCGCAGCCGCCCTGGCTGGCGTCACAGAGCCTGCAGCCGCCCTTGGCTCCCTGTGCGCGCGCTCTCTCTCACCCTCCTGATCACCCCCTTGTCTACGCCGTTGGAACCTTGGCTACTCCACTGTCCAGATTTGTCCTGGAGCCGACTCCTTCCTGTCACTCCCAGCGCTACCACCGACCGCGAGTCGCCGTTGGCGTCCCTTGTTCTGTCCTGGTCCCCATCGTCTGCGAGTTTTCTGCACAGCCGCAGGGTCACAGCTTCCGTCTGTTCGAAACTGAGCAGCGGCTGCCTGCATCCTGCACGGACCCCGCACCCCAGTGAGTGTCCGGAAAACCCACGGACCCGGCTCCCTGCGCCCTGGTCTCTGCTGGAGCCGTGCACAGGTCCCTGCCTCCTGTGCAGGTCAGGCGTGCTGCGTCCCCAGGGCCTCCCGCAGCTCCCGTGTGGCAGCCCCTCCCCCTTCAGGCCCCTGCTCCGTGCCCCTCCCCTGCTGCGCCTCGCAGCTTCCTCGCATCCCTGAAAACTCTGGCAGTCTCCAGTTTCCGTCACTTCTTGTTTTTAATGGACAGAAACGGCACGTGTGCAGTGTGTGACCTGATCGTGTTTAACACGCGGAGCGTGTGGAATTGCTGAGTCAGCTCACTGACGCTTCAGGGAGTGCGCGCACCCTTTGCAGGAAGCAGACAGCACTCCCACCTCGCTCAGTCCCCAGGTGCCCACCATGGCCAGGCTGGGCCAGGCTGAAGCAGGAGCAGGACCTCAGTCCAGGTCAAGCATGTGGGTGCAGGGGCCCAGCGGCTCGGACCGTCGGCTGCCCCCTCCCACGGTGTGCATGGGCGGGAAGCTGGCACTGGAGCGGCGCGGGACTTGAACCCTGGAGCCGGAGAGAGCAAGGGAGCCAGGCAGTTCTGCAGGGCCTTTTTTTTTTTTTTTTTTTTTTAGGTTTATTTTTTTCATCTACTTGAAAGTCAGAGGGGGAGAGAGAGAGAGGGAGAGAGAGAAAGAGATCTTCTGTCCTGCAGTTCACTCCCCAGATGCCAACAACAGCCACAGCTGCACCAGGCCCACGCCAGGAGCCAGGAACTCCAGCCAGCTCTCCTGAGTGACAGGGCCCCCGAGCGCTTGCGCCATCATCTGCTGCCTCCCAGGAATCTTGATCAAAAGCCACTCCGATGGCAGATGCCAGCGGCTTGATCCACTGCCCACAACGCCTAGCCCCGCAGGTGCCTCAGCCTTAATCAGAGCCTTAACCTCTGACTACCTCTTGTTTTTAAAAGATGGATTTGTTTGTTTATTTGAAAGGCAGAGAGGGAGGGAGATACCTCTCATTCCCTGGTTCACTCCACAAATGCCCTCAACAGCCAGAGCCGAGCCAGGCTGAAGCTGAGAGCTGGAAACGCCCTCCGGGTCTCCCACAGGAGTACGGGGACCCAGGTGCTTCAGCTGTCACCCACTGCCTTCCCAGGTGCACTAGCGAAAGCCGGATTGGAAACAGAGCTGCTGGGACTCTCAGTGAGCCCCAGCTCTGATACGGGGTGCGGGTATCCCAAGTGGCAGATTGACCTGCCAGGCCACACTGCCTACCCCTTGTTTTTAATCTTTGTTTATTCATTTGGGAGGCAGAGAGAGAGAAGGGTGACGTTGAGTCAGTGTCTTTCTGGGGGAAAGACTCCTGTCTTTAAGCACCTCCCTCCCCTGCAGTAGAGGAGAGAAAATGTGGCTTCTTCCAGATGCAGGAATGATAAATGGGACTTGGGCCTCTGGGGGTCAGGGCTTGGCAAAGTGACCCTGGGGCGAAATCCGTGGGCTGCTTGGTTTTGTAAATAAAATGGCCACAGCCATGCATGTGGACCTGTATAGGAGAATCCATTGCTGATTGCCTTTAGCAGTGTTCATTTGATAAAAAGCAGATATTTGTCCTGGCTGCACAGTGGGTTCATACGGCGAAGCCCTGCAGGCAATGCACATCTCCCCGCCCCCCAGCCCGGGACAGCCAGGCTTCCGGTGTCCGGTGACCCGAGGTCTTACGCAGGCAAATGAGCGTGTGTTTTCTTCCTTGCCTCCCAGCAGCGGCGGCTTTTACAGCTTCACAGCCTCCCCTCTCCCTGATGGAATCCTGATTGCTTCCAGTTGTTTGTTTGCAACAGGAGCAAAGCTAGGATCAAGACGAGGTAGACCGCGGCCCGCGGGCAGGGCCTGTCAGGAGGTCCGGTTCCTCAGTGCAGGCCTTCCGACCCCGCCGGCACTGCCGGGTCGGTGTCAGCCCAGCTCCAAGGAGCCTGCCTAACTCACTCTCCCCGTGGCCTGTGTCCCCAACGCCAATTTGATGCATAAACATTGGTCCATCGGGGGTTCCTTGTCCTTGGAGCCATCCGTACTGTCCTAGGAGCTCATTGGATTTACTCACTTGGTAAAAATTCTTACTTGCAGAGAGAGCGCGAGCGAGCCAGCATCTCTGGTTCATTCCTCACATGCCTGCAGCGGCTGGAGGAACTGCATCCACTCTCCCGTGTGCCCGGCAGGAATTCAGTGCCTGCGGCCACCACCACTGCCTCCCAGGGTCTGCGTCAGCAGGAAGCTGGAGTCTGGCGCTGGAGCCGGGACCCGTGTACTCGCGTCTCGGCCGGCATCTTACCCTGTGTGCCGAGCGCCCATGCAGCGTCGAGGTAGAAGCCATTTCCTCAAATACATCGTGTATCTCATGTCCTGTGTACACAGAGGGCTTTTTCTAAAAATACTTTATTTAATTATTTATTTATTTAGAAGCAGAGTTACAGACAGAGAGAGGGAGAGACAAAGAGGTCTTTCATCTGATGGTTCACTCCCCAGATGGCCACAACGGCCAGAGCTGGGCTGAGCCAAAGCCAGGAGCCAGGAGCTCCTTCCAGGTCTCCCATGGGGTGCAGGGCCCAAGCACTCGGGCCATCTTCCACTGCCCTCCCGGGCCACAGCAGAGAGCTGGACTGCAAGAGGAGCAGCCGGGACCAGAACAGGGTGCCAGCCCTGAGGTGAGAGCCCAGCTCACTAAGCCACAGCGCTGGCCTCTGTGCAAAGTATTCAGTGTGTTGAAGACATTAGGATGAGCTGCAGGAATCCTGAACTTCATTAAACTCGGGAGACTTACCCAGCAATTATGAAGCCCTTACAGGACGCGGTCACTTCTGTGTCGCAGTCCTGACCGAGCTCCGTGGGTGGACACCTGGAGGGGACATCAACACCTTTGCTGGTGCCTCGAGCGGGGTGGGTTGCTTCTGTGACCCGAGCCCCGCGTTCGCCTGCCTCACCTCACCTCTGCCTCTCCGGGCGGGTCCCGCCTCCACGCCCTTCCTCGCCCGGCCTCTCCCTGGCCGGGGCCTTCTGGATGACCCCTGCCCTGGAACCACGTGCCCTGTATCAGGATGATTTCCTCTCACACGGCGCCACCCTAGGCTCTGGGACCAGCAGATTTTTTTTTTGTCTTCGACGGCGTCTTTGTGGCTTCTGAGGACAGACGTGCGGAACCTCTGTGCCGCCCACAGCGTGATGGCTTCTCGGGGCCGGGCCTCGCTGGTGGGCCCTCTCACCATTGTCCTATGACCTGTTTAGAACTAGAGTTTGTGCTTTGCTTAGGGAGAACTGTTGTCAGGTGTTCACAGAGCCGCATTTCTTTTTGAGGGATATAGAGGGCGAGAGCGAGTGCCTCCTGTCCACCCACTCACTTCCCAGCTGTAGCTGGGCCAGGACTGAAAGCTGCAGCTGGAAACTCAGCCCAGGCCTTGCACGCAGGCGGCAGGGAGCCGGCACTCGAGCCGTCACCGCCACCTCCCCGGGCGAGCGTCGGCAGGCGCGGGGGCAAGAGCAGGAGGCAGGCGTGCTATACAGTGCAGGTGTTCCACAGGCGTCCTAACCATCGGACTCACGCCCCGCCCCTGCCATGTCTCCTCTACTGCTCGGCTGTGCACTCAGACACGGCTGTACAGGCCCACCTCACGTCTGTACATTCAGACACGGCCGTACAGGTCCACCTCACATCTCTACACTCAGACACGGCCGTGCAGGCCCACCTCACATCTCTACACTCAGACACGGCCGTGCAGGCCCACCTCACATCTCTACACTCAGACACGGCCGCACAGGCCCACCTCACGTCTGTACACTCAGACACGGCCGTACAGGCCCACCTCACGTCTCTACACTCAGACACGGCCGTACAGGCCCACCTCACGTCTGTACACTCAGACACGGCCGTGCAGGCCCACCTCACATCTCTACACTCAGACACGGCCGTACAGGCCCACCTCACGTCTGTACACTCAGACGCGGCCGTACAGGCCCACCTCACGTCTGTACACTCAGACACGGCCGCGCAGGCCCACCTCACGTCTGTACACTCAGACACGGCCGTACAGGCCCACCTCACGTCTCTACACTCAGACGCGGCCGTACAGGCCCACCTCACGTCTGTACACTGAGACACGGCCGTACAGGCCCACCTCACGTCTGTACACTCAGACACGGCCGTACAGGCCCACCTCACGTCTGTACACTCAGACACGGCCGTACAGGCCCACCTCACGTCTGTGCACTCAGACGCGGCCGTGCAGGCCCACCTCACGTCTGTGCACTCAGACGCGGCCGTGCAGGCCCACCTCACGTCTGTACACTGAGACACGGCCGTACAGGCCCACCTCACGTCTGTACATTCAGACACGGCCGTTCAGGCCCACCTCACGTCTGTACACTGAGACACGGCCGTACAGGCCCACCTCACGTCTGTACATTCAGACACGGCCGTACAGGCCCACCTCACGTCTGTACACTCAGACACGGCTGTACAGGCCCACCTCACATCTGTGCTCTCAGACACGGCCGTACAGGCCCACCTCACGTCTGTACACTCAGACACGGCCGTACAGGCCCACCTCACGTCTGTGCTCTCAGACACGGCCGTACAGGCCCACCTCACGTCTGTGCTCTCAGACACGGCCGTACAGGCCCACCTCACGTCTGTACACTCAGACACGGCCGTACAGGCCCACCTCACGTCTGTACACTCAGACACGGCCGTACAGGCCCACCTCACGTCTGTGCACTCAGACGCGGCCGTACAGGCCCACCTCACGTCTCCTGTCCTTTATGTCCCGTCCCCCCCCCCCCCCCCCCCCGCCTCCGCTGATTGTGGTCTTTGTTTTCATGCTGGGTCATTGCTGCTGTTTTCCTTTAATGAATGAGCTACTCAGCCTGGTTATTTATTTGTTCTCCGCCTCAGTGTTGCGTCCTGAGTTCATTTCCTTGACTTGGCTGTGCCTCTCCCTTCTCTTCCCATTCTGTGCCCTCGCCCTGTGCTCTTGGGAGCCTTGCTTGTGTTATTATTGAGTTTGTCTGCAGTGGAAAATTTTCTGGAATGGTTTTTAAAGGTTTATTTATTTATTTGAGAGGTAGAGTTACAGAGAGAGAGGAAGAGACAAAGAGGCCTTCCATCCACTTGTTCACTCCCCAGATGGCTGCAATGGACAGAGCTGGGCCAGGCTGAAGCCAGGAGCTCCATCCTGGTCTCCCACGTGGGTTCAGGGGCCCAAACACTTGGGCCATCTTCTGCTGCTTCCCCAGGCCATTAGCCGGGAGCTGGATCAGAAGTGGAGCAGCCAGGACTCGAACCATTGCCCATATCGGTTGCTGGCACTGCAGGGGGCAGCTTTTCCCGCTGTGCCCCAGCGCTGGCCCCTGGAAGGTTTTGATATTTGCATTTTTTGTTAAAAGATTTATTTATTTGAAAGTTACAGGCAGAGAGAGAGAGAGCGAGCAAGCAAGCTTCTACCTACTGGGTCACTCCCCAAATGGCCACAAGAGCTGGAGCTGAGCCAATCCAAAGCCAGGAGCCTGGAGCTTTTCCCGGGTCTCCCACGTGGGTACAGGGGCCCAAGCACTTGGGCCGTCTTCCATTGTTTTCCCAGGCTGTTAGCAGGGAGCTGGATTGGAAGTGGAGCTGCCAGGACTCGAACAGGCACTCACGTGGGATGCCGGCGCTCACATGGGATGCCGGTGCTCACGTGGGATGCCGGCGCTGTAGGCAGTGTTTACCCCACACGCCACAGCCCTGGCCCGACATGGTGCACTTATTTTTCCCTGTGACGTTCTCACAGGTCAGCTTTTTCCGTCATTCTCTCTGCTCCTTCCCTTCCTTCTGTGTGACCTGACATCTTTCCATCCTGCTCCTCTGTAACCTGGGCAGCTTGGGGAAGGTTTATGTCTGACTCCCGGTGCCTGGGGCGGCATCCTGGTCCTTGCCCGGGTGGATGATCTGGGCAGAGTGCTGACGCTGCATCATCTAAACCATGAGTAACGACGGTCATAAAGCACATGATGGGCCCAGGCCCAGACCGACTCAGTGTCCCGTCATTTCAGCACCTGTTCTCTGGGCACTCAGGTGCCTGCTCCCTGCCCGGCCTCCCTCCCTCCTCACCTGGTGCTGGGGGGTGGGGGGCTTGGGGGCTGTGTGTTCCACGCAGGCTGCTGAAAGCTGAGGTCGGGGGGTGGGGTTTGGAGCTGGCTTTGAAACTGGCTCTGGTGCTCAGGGCTCTGTCCTGGGGGTCTCCACTGGGCAGAGAGCTGTCCTAGTCCTGGGGGACCCTAGGTTTGCAGGGCCTGCCACAGGCACTCAGTCTGGGAAGTGGAGGTGCACCTGCTGAGCCCCTGATCCTAACCAGATTCCTGGGCTTCCTGCCTGTCTTCCCCTCTGTCTGAATCAGTTATTTCTCTTTCTGTGATCAGTGGGTGGTGCCGGCTTCCAGCCGGGGACTGGTCCCTGTCCCTGTCCCTGTCGCTCTGCCTGAGTGAGTGGCCAGGGCCAGTCCCTGTCCCTGTGGCTCTGCCCGAGTGGGTGGCCGGGGACGGGTCCCTGTCCCTGTGGCTCTGCCCGAGTGGGTGGCCAGGGACGGGTCCCTGTCCCTGTGGCTCTGCCCGAGTGGGTGGCCGGGGATGGGTCCCTGTCCCTGTGGCTCTGCCCGCGTGGGTGGCCAGGGACGGGTCCCTGTCCCTGTCCCTGTCGCTCTGCCTGAGTGGGTGGCCGGGGACGGGTCCCTGTCCCTGTGGCTCTGCCCGCGTGGGTGGCCAGGGACGGGTCCCTGTCCCTGTGGCTCTGCCCGAGTGGGTGGCCGGGGACGGGTCCCTGTCCCTGTGGCTCTGCCCGAGTGGGTGGCCGGGGACGGGTCCCTGTCCCTGTGGCTCTGCCCGAGTAGGTGGCCGGGGACGGGTCCCTGTCCCTGTGGCTCTGCCCGAGTGGGTGGCCGGGGACGGGTCCCTGTCCCTGTCGCTCTGCCCGAGTGGGTGGCCGGGGACGGGTCCCTGTCCCTGTCGCTCTGCCCGAGTGGGTGGCCGGGGACGGGTCCCTGTCCCTGTGGCTCTGCCCGAGTGGGTGGCCGGGGACGGGTCGCTGTCCCTGTGGCTCTGCCCGAGTGGGTGGCCGGGGACGGGTCGCTGTCCCTGTGGCTCTGCCCGAGTGGCCGGGGACGGGTCCCTGTCCCTGTCGCTCTGCCTGAGTGGGTGGCCGGGGACGGGTCGCTGTCCCTGTGGCTCTGCCCGAGTGGGTGGCCGGGGACGGGTCGCTGTCCCTGTCGCTCTGCCCGAGTGGGTGGCCAGGGCCGGTCCCTGTCCCTGTGGCTCTGCCCGAGTGGGTGGCCGGGGACGGGTCCCTGTCCCTGTGGCTCTGCCCGAGTGGGTGGCCGGGGACGGGTCGCTGTCCCTGTGGCTCTGCCCGAGTGGGTGGCCGGGGACGGGTCGCTGTCCCTGTGGCTCTGCCCGAGTGGGTGGCCGGGGACGGGTCGCTGTCCCTGTGGCTCTGCCCGAGTGGGTGGCCGGGGACGGGTCGCTGTCCCTGTGGCTCTGCCCGAGTGGGTGGCCGGGGACGGGTCGCTGTCCCTGTGGCTCTGCCCGAGTGGGTGGCCGGGGACGGGTCCCTGTCCCTGTGGCTCTGCCCGAGTGGGTGGCCGGGGACGGGTCGCTGTCCCTGTGGCTCTGCCCGAGTGGGTGGCCGGGGACGGGTCGCTGTCCCTGTGGCTCTGCCCGAGTGGGTGGCCGGGGACGGGTCCCTGTCCCTGTGGCTCTGCCCGAGTGGGTGGCCGGGGACGGGTCCCTGTCCCTGTGGCTCTGCCCGAGTGGGTGGCCGGGGACGGGTCCCTGTCCCTGTGGCTCTGCCCGAGTGGGTGGCCGGGGACGGGTCCCTGTCCCTGTGGCTCTGCCCGAGTGAGTGGCCAGGGCCGGTCCCTGTCCCTGTCGCTCTGCCTGAGTGAGTGGCCAGGGCCGGTCCCTGTCCCTGTGGCTCTGCCCGAGTGGGTGGCCGGGGACGGGTCGCTGTCCCTGTGGCTCTGCCCGAGTGGCCGGGGCTGTTTTTGAAGTGTCCCTGCCTTTTGTTTTTCACCTTTTGGTGCCGAGAAAGCCAAGTTTTCTGGTTTGAGCTTCATTCTGCCTCCTTCGTGGTGAGCTTTTTAAGAAAATGAAACAAGGGGAAAAAGCCGAAACATTCCTGGCCCCGCCCTGGAGCTGGTGGTTCGGAGGGGCCGGAGCCGGGCCGGTGTGTCCTGTTGAAAGGTCTCCGTGTGGTTGTCAAAGCCACCATCCAGCCCAGCGTTGCACTGGAGGAGCCATCTTCCCTGTCCTTGGGCGAGCTGGGGGTTCCCGAAAGACCCCACCCTTGTAGAGATGATGTTTTCGGGGGCAGATGGTTGGAACAGCAGTCAAGCCACTGTGTGGGCCACCTGCATCCCGTATAGGACCCGTGTGGGATGCCCGCATCCATATAGGACCCATGTGGGACGCTCATATCCCATATACAACCTGTGAGGGACACACGCATCCCGTATACGACCTGTGAGGGACGCCCGCATCCCGTATAGGACCCGTGTGGGACGCCCACATCCCGTATAGAACCCGTGTGGGATACCCGCATCCCATATAGGACCTGTGTGGGACGCCCGCATCCCGTATAGAACCCGTGTGGGACGCCCGCATCCCGTATAGGACCCGTGTGGGACGCCCGCATCCCGTATAGGACCCGTGTGGGACGCCCGCATCCCGTATAGGACCCGTGAGGGACGCCCACATCCCGTATAGGACCCGTGTGGGACGCCCGCATCCCATATAGGACCCGTGTGGGACGCCCGCATCCCGTATAGGACCCGTGTGGGACGCCCGCATCCCGTATAGGACCCGTGTGGGACGCCCGCATCCCGTATAGGACCCGTGTGGGACGCCCGCATCCCGTATAGGACCCGTGTGGGACGCCCGCATCCCGTATAGGACCCGTGTGGGACGCCCGCATCCCGTATAGGACCCGTGTGGGACGCCTGGATGGCGTTCCGGGCTCCTGCCTCTGGGCCTGGCCCAACCCTGACCGTGGTGAGCATCAGGGCGCTGAACCAGCAGATGGACGGTCTCTGTCTTTCAGATAAATCCAAGATAAATAAAAAACAATTTAGCATTAATGGGAGAACGGGATTAGGTGAATCTTTATAAAACGATGTTTTCCACAGCGCACCTGCCTGCTCCATGTTAGACTCTCCCCACACGGGCAGAGCTGATCTGCCTGTGGCGCTTCTGGAGAGACGTCCTGGGGCCGCACTCACCGGCCTCCTTGGCCGGGGGCTCCTGCTGGTGTTTATGGAGTGAATTATTCATCAGCGCTCCTGCCCCCCCGGCCCCCCTCCCCCCGCGCTACCACCACAGGTCCCTGCGGTCCCGGGGGGCCAGAGGGAGCCCTGGCTTCACCAGGCTCTGTCCAAGCCAGGCTCCCTTCAACTCCACGTGAAATGAAAATGATTTTTATGACGGCTAATGAACTGCTTTCACGTAACCGTTTTGAAAGAATTTTTATGTGGGATGTGGATTTGTAAATAACAGTTAACAGAAGAATGTTTACCATGTAAAACCATGTGATAGTGTGTCCCACGGGGCACCGAGGCTTCTCTGGGGCCCCTGTCCCGGGCGTGCTGCTCTCTTGGGCTTGGAGTGAATCTCGATTCTGTGTCCACTAGCGTGTGGCCCCCTTTCGTTCCTCACCTGGACTGTTCTGGTCTTTATTACTTCTGCCTTTTCTTTCCTTTTTTTTTTTTCTTTTTGACAAGCAGAGTGGACAGTGAGAGAGACAGAGAAAAAGGTCTTCCTTTGCCGTTGGTTCACCCTCCAATGGCCACCGCAGCTGGCGCATCACGCTTATCCGAAGGCAGGAGCCAGGTGCTTCTCCTGGTCTCCCATGGGGTGCAGGGCCCAAGCACTTGGGCCATCCTCCACTGCACTCCCTGGCCACAGCAGAGAGCTGGCCTGGAAGAGGGGCAACCGGGACAGAATCCGGCACCCCAACCGGGACTAGAACCTGGTGTGCCAGCGCCGCAAGGCGGAGGATTAGCCTGTTGAGGCACCGGCCTTTCTTTTTTTTTTTTTTTTTTTTTTTTTTTTTTTTTTTTTTTTGAGGTTTATTAATTTGAAAGGCAGAGAGAGAAAGAAAGATCTACCATCTGTAGGTTCAGTCTCCAAATGGCCCTAATGCGTGGGGTTGGGCCAGGCGGAAGTCAGGAACCTAGAACTCCATCTGAGTCTTCCACTTAGGTGCAGGGGCCCAAGCATGTGGGCGTCTCCCACGGCGTTCCCAGGCATTTATCAGGGAGCTGGAGTGAAAGTGGAACAGCCAGGACTCAAATTGCAGGCAGCAGCTTAACCCGTTGTGTCACAACGCCTGCCCGTACATCTGCCTCTTTTTTAAAAAATTTATTTATTTGAGGCAGAGATATAGACAGAGAGGGAGAGAGAGAGAGAGAGAGAGAGAGAGAGAGGTCTTCTGTCTGCTGGTCACTCCACAAATGGCCGCAACAGCTGGAGCTGGGCCCATCTGAAGCCAGGAGCTTTCTGGTCTCCCATGCGGGTGCAGGGGCCCAAGCACTCGGGCCATCTTCCTCTGCCTTCCCAGGCCCCAGCCGGGAGCGAGGTTGGGAGAGGAGCCGCAGGGACTTGAATCGGTGCCTGACTGGGCTGCTGGTGCCGCAGGTGGAGGCTTGGCCTACCGCGCCGTGGTGCTGCCCCTCCATCCGCCTCCCGGGACTGGTTGTGATAGAGCAACTCAGAAGCACCAGGCTGTGCTTTGAACAGCAAAGATTTCTTCTTTTTGCTTTTTTTCCTTCCCGTTTAAGAAAGTCTTGCTTTCTTGTGTTCTTTTGTATCTGGGTTTCTCAGATAAACACAGCACCAGAAAAAAACGTACCATTGTTGATAGATTTCAGTGCACACTCACGTTTTCACAACCTTCAAAAAATCAGAGTGTCCAGTAATTTCTAGATGGTTCTGTGCTCACGTCTACCTTTCTGGCGTCATTGCAACAGTTGGAATATCTTGCACCGGATGGTGGACCGTCAGAGGGACAGTAGGAGTGATGTCCACACCGGCTCCAGCTTACGGATGAGGAGCGGGACGCATGGATTTGTCCAAGGTCGCGCTGTCCAGGCAGTAGCCTCTTGATTCCCACAGCAATGGCCATTGTTTTTTTAAGCTTCATTTATTTATTTGAAAGGCAGAGTTGCAGAAAGAGAGAGAAAGACCCAGAGAGAGGTCTTCCGTCCCCTGATTTACTTCCCAAATGACCACTACAGCTAGAGCTGGACCAGTCCGGAGCCAGGAGCTCCTTCCGGGTCTCCCACGTGGGTGCAGGGCCCAAGGACTTGGGCCACGTTCTGCTGCTTTCCCGGCACGTTAGTAGGGAGCTGGGTTTTAAGTGGAGCAGCCGGGACTTGAGCCGGCGCCCATGTACAGTGCGGGCTTTACCCTCCGTGCCACAACACTGGCCCCTGGAGTGTCCATCCGTCCATGCCCCTGGCTTTATCGCATCCTGTTTCTTTAAGATGTGCGTAGATTTCAGTTCATCTGTAAAAGGTTCCCGTTCAGCGTGGGAGACTTGCTGGCACACATTTTTCTAGATGAGTCTGGATTTCAGGGAAGTGGAAGAAAAATAAAAGTGAAACGAGAAATCATAAAGGTACCTGCCGAAAGAGGAACGGCAACAAGGAAGCGGAGACGGAGGTGCCAGCGGCGGGGGCCCCGCCGAGGATCAGTGGCCGGCACCGGGGGCCGGTGCCGGCCGGGGGGGCAGTGGAGGAGTTTCTCTTCTCAGGATCACTTCTTGCTTTCTGTGGGTCCTCTAGCGCGATGGACGTAGGCAGTAGCATTTGGGTTCTTAACCTGGAGGCAGGACTGGGAAGGGAACTGAGGGGGGCTGTGTGCTTGGCGTGTGCCTGTTAGGGGTGACAAGACCCCTGGGCAGAGGGGCACTGGCCTGGTGGTCTGGATGCCCGAGTTCGGGTTCCAGCTCTGGCCCCTGATCCCAGCTTCCTGCTCATGGGGATTCAGGAAGGCGGAGGTGATGGCTCAGGGGCTGGGGGCCTGCCCCCATGCGAGAGCCATGGTTGAGCTCCCAGCCACTGGGGGCCTAGGGGAAGTGAACCCAGCGCACGGGAGCCGATGCCGTCTCTCGCTGTCTCACCCGCTCGCCTGCTCTCTGTGTCTCCAGAACAGGTTTTTCTGGTTAAATGTCTCAGCACAGACATATCTGTGTCTCTGCCACGTGGAAGACTTGGTCCCGAGTGGCTCTCGTCAGCTCTGTGCAGGGACAGCCACTCAGCCTTGGAAAGACACCCTCGGTGCTGAGTTCTGACTGGGACTCTTGGATGGGGGCTGCCTGCCTGTCTGCACTCTTGGGTGTCGCCCAGCCGGGTCCTGCCGCGGCCGCCACGGCCGCTCCCAGCTGCTCTGCCTCTGGGCAGAGCCGTGCGAGTCTTTGGTAACGGCCGCTCAGCACACTTGTGGGTACAGGAAGGACGGGGGCACTGCATCTGGGGGCGCTGCGTGTTTTTGTTTTAGTGTAAACTCGAAGCACTCGCTTTGTCTTCCCTCCTGGTTTCCCCACCATCATCCTCTGTGAGTGACATACCTGCATTTCCATTCCAGGAATCTTTCCAAGAAATACCAACCGAAGAAGAACTCGAAGGAGGAGGACGAGTACAAGTGAGTGCGTCGTGCCTGACTGGCCGTGTGTAGACGCCCCGGCTGACTGGCTACTGGCCGTGTGTAGACGCCCCTGGCTGACTGGCTGACTGGCCGTGTGTAGACGCCCCCGGCCAGAGCTGCAAGAGTGACTGTGTCTCCGCTCACGTCTGGGCCAGCTTTTACATCGTGTTTTTAAGGGTTTATTTGAGGCCGGCGCCGCGGCTCACTAGGCTAATCCTCTGCCTTGCGGCACCGGCACACCGGGTTCTAGTCCCGGTCGGGGCGCCGGATTCTGTCCCAGATGCCCCTCTTCCAGGCCAGCTCTCTGCTGTGGCCCGGGAGTGCAGTGGAGGATGGCCCAAGTGCTTGGGCCCTGCACCCCATGGGAGACCAGGAGAAGCACCTGGCTCCTGCCATCGGATCAGCATGGTGCGCCGGCCACAGCGCGCTGGCCGCGGCGGCCATTGGAGGGTGAACCAACGGCAAAGGAAGACCTTTCTCTCTGTCTCTCTCTCTCTCACTGTCCGCTTTGCCTGTCAAAAAAAAAGGCGGCGGGGGGCAGGGGGGTATTTGAAAGGCAGATTGACCGGGGCTGGGGGGGACAGAGAGAGATGGACCTTCTATCTGCTCATTCACTCACCAAATGGCTGCCATGGTCAGGGCCGGGCCAGGCGGACCCAGGAGCCAGGAACTCCATCCGGGTCTCCCACGTGGGTGCAGGGGCCCAGGCGCCTTCCCAGGCACATGAGCAGGGAGCTGGATTGGAAGTGGAGCAGCCGGGACTGGAACCAGCGCTCCGACATGGGATGCTGGTGTCACAGGCGGCGCTTAGCCACACCGCCACAGTGCCGGCCTCTGGGTCAGTTTTTAAATCAGGGGAGAGAACGGTAGAAACGTCCTGGATGCCCTCGTCTTCTACCGAGCCCCTGGGCCTGTTCAGGTGGCTTCAGTTAAAGTAACTGGGATACGGGAACTCTGGTTATACCTCCATGAGTCTTGGTTTGGCTTTACGGCATCCGGAGGGCTGTCATGTTACCGGAGTGCCATCACCTAACGTTACCGCCCCTGTCGGCCAGCCACGAAGGCGTCTGGAAGTGGCCGGCTGAAGGAGGCGCGTGTGTGTGGGTGTGTGTGGGTGTGTGTGTGTGTGCGTGGCTTAGATCTGAGTTGTGCTCTCGCGTCCGCACGTTCGGCCTGGGTGTGTTTGGACCAGGTGGTAACGGGGCAGACACTGCCTCTTGCGGGAGGCGCGGTTCCAGAGGGAGGAGCCGGCTCCGCTGTAATCAAGGCTGAGCCCTGGGCGTGTGAGGAGTCCTCGGGACCCCGCGGGAGGTCCATGCCAATTAGCCTGGTTTCCGGGGCCACTCCCTGGGGCCGGGCCGTGCGTGAGGCGCGCCCGCCTGTGCTCTGCCCCGCAGGTACACGTCCTGCAAGGCCTTCCTCTCCACCCTGAACGAGATGAACGACTACGCGGGGCAGCACGAGCTCATCTCGGAGAACATGACGGCGCAGATCATGGTGGACCTGGCTCGCTACGTGCAGGAGCTAAAACAGGAGAGGAAATCGGTAACCCGGCTTCCGCGCATTGTACCCGGTGGGGGAGGGGCGCGGCTGACGGGGCATCCCTGGGAGCTTCCGTGGGGCCACGTGTGCCATGCCTGGGGGTCCTATGAAAACGGCAGGCCCTGCTCCCGGGCAGGCTCTCAGGGTCTCCAGGGCAGGTGCCAGGCCCCCTCACCACTCCGAGAACTTGTCTACAAACCCCGGAATGCGAATCCCGGTGAGGGGGTTGAGTCTGCTGTATTGGAAGGAAGCCGACATAAAGAGGCAGCAGTGCGGTGTGGTCTGGACGAGGTGGAACACGGGCGTGAGAGGTGCTGGGGAGGGGGTTAAGGAGGCGGACAGAGGGCCTGGCCATGCCCTCCCCCCACCCCGCCGTTGCCACCGCGGCCTCGTGTTGCTAACCGGAGGACAGCCTGGTCGAGATCCTGCCCTCGTTCACCGTTCGGCCGCTGTCTGATGCCTGTGATAACCGGGTCCTAGTAATAGAGAGGCAGAGTGGACCAGGTGTAGACTTCTGGATACGACTCTGGGGCCACAGAAACCCGGTGCCACGGAGGTACGTGAGCCAGCGACAGATGTGGCTCCTGCGGACACAGAGGACGCGCTCAATAGTGGCAGAGATCATGTGTCATCGCGGCTGTGACGGCCGAGCAAAGTCAGAGTACGGGGCCCCAGAGAGATCGCGGGGAACACGCAGTAACCATTTCATTCCATTTTCCACAACTTTCTTATTTATTTTTTTTAAATTTGCTTTAGCCATTTTCATTTTATTTTTTTAAAGATTTATTTTATTTATATGACAGACAGAGTTACAGAGAGCGAGAGAGAGAGAGAGAGAGGTCTTCCATCTGCTAGTTCACTCCCCAGATGGCCGCAACGGCCGAAGCTGCACCGATCCAAAGCCAGGAGCCAGGAGCCTCCTCCAGGTCTCCCACGCGGGTGCAGGGGCCCAAAGACTTGGACCATCTTCTACTGCTTTCCCAGGCCACAGCAGAGAGCTGGATCAGAAGAGGAGCAGCCGGGACTATAACTGGCGCCCATATGGGATGCCAGTGCTTCAGGCCAGGGCCTTAACCTGCTGCGCCACAGCACTGGCTCCTATTTTTTTTATTTTTTAAAGATTTATTTATTTGAAAAATATGGCTACAGACAGAGAGAGGGAAAAATAGAGAGCTCAATCTTCCATCCGCTGGTTCACTCCCCAAATGACCACAAAGGCCAGAGCTGGGCCAATCTGAAGCCAGGAGCCAGGAGCTTCTTCTGGGTCTCCCACATCGGTGTAGAGGCCAAAGCACTTGGGCCACCTTCCACTGCTTTCCCAGGCCACAGCAGGGAGCTGGATTGGAAGTGGAGCGGCAGGGACTTGAACTGGAGCCCATATGGGACACGAGCCTCTCCATGAAGATTTTGAAGACGTCTGCTTGTACAGGTGTCATTCATGCGAGCATTTATTTACTTATTTATAATAATTTTTAGTAATATTTAATTTATTTTGGAAGAGTTAGAGTGTGATTTTTTGTCTGCTGGTTCACTCCCCAGATGGCCACAATGGCCAGGGCTGGGCCAAGCCAAAGCCAGGAGCCAGGAGCTTCATCCAGGTCTCCCACGTGCAGGGGCCCAAGCACTTGGACCATCTTCTTCTGCTTTCCCAGGCCACAGCAGAGAGCTGGACTGGGAGAGGAGCAGCCGGGACTTGAACCTGCGCCCACATGGGATGCCGGCTTCACAGGCGGCAGCTCTACCTGCTCTGCCGCAGCGCCAGCCGCTCCATGAGAGCATTTAATGGAAAAATCTCACATGCTTGGGACTGGGGCCCAGGGACAAGCTTCCCAGGGGCCTTAACTTGAAGAATTTCACCCCGAGACTGGAGGGGTGGGGGGGGCGGCCTGGGATGAGCACCCCAGAGCGCACAGCCGTGCAGAGGCCGGGGCGGCAGGGCCTTTAAGCATCTGAGTTCAGCGCGCGCTGAGCTACACACGTGCAGCGTAGGCCTTGCCGTGTGCTTGGGAAGAGCCGTGTGCCTTCAGGTCAACCCACCGATTGAAAAATCAGGCTGATGAAGGAGTTGTGGTGTCTGCATGAGAGCGAGGGCCCTGGACCAGGACGGCTGATCGGCCCCGGGAAGCTCGTCCCTGCACGGGCGGCCTTGGACGTGGCTGGAGCCAGGACTGCCGCCCGCTGAGCAGGGCACGGCTCAGCCCCACCCAGAGAATTCCAGGACCCAGGGCCGGGCGTCCGTGGCGCTGAGGGGGAGAGGCCCCGGCGTCTTCCGCGAGATATGAGGAGGGGAAGCAGGGAAGCAGAGCCCAGAGGCCTCAGGAAGATAAAACAAATACAGAGTCGGAGCCGGCCGACCTGCTCCCTGGACTTCCCCCGACCTCGCGAGGCCTCTGTCTTCTTCCTGTTTGTTACTTTATTCAGTGCCCCGGGTCTTGTCCCTGACCGCCCTCCACCCGGCGCCCACGGAGCCTGGGTCTTAGAAGCAAACAGGAGCTCTGTGTCTGGCGCGAGTCTTAGGTGGGAAGCCCGCAGGGGCCGGCCTCCCCGCCGCGCACCTGCCCGAGGACCCGTGCACCTGCTCTCCTCGGGCACTTGGGTTCTTCCCTGCCCATCTTGTTTAAAGACCCTCTCCCTGCCCCTTAGCCCTCCTCCCCTCCACGCGCACCGTCTCCGGCTTCCCGCTCTCTGCCCGGGACTTCCTGGCGTCTCACGTTTTCTGTGCCAGCTTGTCGGTTTCCCCATCTCACGCTAGAATGTGAGCTCCAGGGGTTTCCTTAACCCACC